>NC_061115.1:81765884-81823273 GCF_002878395.1 Capsicum annuum | reverse complement strand
TTCCGTTGTTTTAATAATCTGTTTATGTTTTATTTTATCAAAAATTCCATATTCATAAATTGTTTTTAATTCAACTTTAGGAATAGTCCATTTATTCAGTAGATCCATATCTTGAGGTAAATCTACCTCTTCGAGTTTTGTATTTTTTGTACTTACTTCTCCCATATCCATAGTTGGAAGAGTCTTATATCTATGCTAACAAGCTTCACGATATAATATAATATGATATGATATGATATAATATGATATCATATGATATGATATGATATGACATGATATGATATGACATGACATGACATGATATAATATAATATAATATAATATGACATGACATGACATGACATGACATGATATAATATAATATAATATAATATAATATAACATAACATAACATAACATAACATAACATAACATAACATAACATAACATAATATAATATAATATAATATAATAGCTTCAAGCCTTGTTTTTTAAAACTTGTCAAGTAATAGAATACAAAGTAATCGAAGGTATAAGAAGAAAAAAAACTACAAGAAAAATAGTTTAAAGTAGTAATACGATAATTAATTTGAAGTAGATGTTTACCAATCCCCGATAACGGCATCAAAAATTTGACGCGATTAATATGTATAAGATTTTTTTGCTTGTACTCTATCAAATTCTAGTATAATTTAAGATATTATTACACAGAGATTGGAACCACCTAGACTACAAATTTGTATTGTCTTTAATACTATTTGAGAGAATCAATCTGATTAAAGGTAAAATTGAAATTATATAGATTACTTAAAATTTTAACAAACTACTTTTTAAAAATTTATATTTAAAAAAAGGGTATCGTTGAATTCACTTGATATTATATTTTATTGAAATAATAATTGTTTATTGCTAATACAATATACTTAGCTCACTAAGAAATAAATAGTTAATTAACACTCCATGAGGTTATACCAATTAAATAATTTAAGACTAGTGACAATTGAATCAGAATATTTTCTTGCTTGAATTGTGCTAAAAGGTGTTGTCATGCCTTGTTTTTTTCAACGTTAAATAAAACACGACTTATGGAGTCTAAAAGAATTGAAATTTTATACCGAGTTGCCACCTAACTTTTAAAGGAAAATAAGGAAACTTGTTTATTTTATTAACACGTATGACTTATTTTTTAGTGTGTGAAAATTAATTTAGATTCTAGGTAAAGGTTTAAATTATTCTGAAAGAAAGGGGTTAGGCACCCTTCAGTATCCACAAATGTGGTACCCGGCTAGACTAAATTTATTAATGAGGGAGAAGATATAAATATTTAAATAATGTAAAGGTTTATGTATATTAAGTATATAAATAAACTTATTGTTATGAAAATATGTAAAATGTATGCATAAAAATGTATAGATTTCATGTGAAACAAATTTTTTCTTGTGATGTATGAAAATAAAAGTATCTTTTATGTACTATAAAAAATATTTTACAAATAATACTATCTACTTGATTGAAATTACGGAGAGAAAAATAAATATTTTACTTGAAAGAAAAAATATACAATGTTTAAGATGTAAATGTATGAATTAATTAATTAATTTAATTTGTTTGTGTAGATATTGATGGCCTAAATTTTGCCTAATCGTGTGTAATGTGAGTAAAGAATGTTCTCGCCCGATAACCCAAAAGTAAAGTTTTCACTATATTGTTATCTTTTGTATAATTATACAGATGAGAAATAAAGTAAAAATATAAAACTCGGGACTCCCTTTCAAATAGCACTTCGGGATGCGTTACCGAGAGCATGTATAAATATTTGATAGAAGTATAAAATATGAACAAATAATCACTAAAGTAAATGAAATTATGTGTACATGTATATATATGTGGATGCATAAAAAATAGCATTTTATTACAAAATGAGCTTGGATTAAGTTTTAGATGCGCCATTACTACGAAGTGACAGCTCAATTAATCGGTCATCCTAAATCGTCTTGCATGATATGAATCGTAAAAGCTTTTGTGTAATCATAATATTATAAAGATTTCGTATTTGTATACGTAATGTCCTTCTTTTATTTGGGGAGACCTCGAAAATCGACGAAGAATTTCTTCATCGACTGTGTATTTATTTTGATATAAAATAGATAAATTTGAGAAAGTAAAATCTGTGTTTTGTTACGGGGTGGCCTCAAAAATTGGATGGATAGATAATGTCATTGTCCAAGGTGTAGTATTATTAATTATCAGTATAATAATGTGATGAAGCAAACATCCAAAACAGTCCTAAAATCAGTCAGTCAATAGCTAAGCAAAACAAGCACCAGATTAAATTTTTTGAGTCAAAATCGACCCTAAATTAGCAGAACTATCCAAAAAATACCAACAAAATCTGTCAGTGGTATAGAGATAAACAAAAGTATCTCAAAAATTGAAAGTAAATGCCCAAACATATAAACAACCTTCGAAATCTATGGAGTTTGCTAAAAAATATACAGCACCAAAAAATAGTATCATAAATCATATTTAACAAATACATTAAGACGAAAGAGTGATGAGTAGAGGCGTTGCTTCAACGACTTTTTTCAGAGCAACGCCGAAAACTAAGATTCGACCAAATTTGCATCAATTGTGAAAACACTATTTTTCTATAAGCAATAATAAACTAAATGAAGTTGGAAAGCAGGCTTTCACGATGGTGCCAGTGACGGCACGTCCGGAGGCTATTCGTCGGCTGTTTGGTGGTTAAATCCAGCATGGTGTGTGGTGGTGCATTTGATCGAAGCCCGCCCATCGATGGTCAACTCTGATGTGGCACAGCAAAATAAGAGCAAGGAGAGAGAAGATGGAAGTTGGTGATATAAATCCATTAGAGCTCTAATGGTAGTGAGAGTTTGGGAGAGAGAGAAAGTGAGATAGGAAGGAAAAAGAGTTGTGCGAGTGCGAGATGCGTGAGTTTTTTATTTGGGGTGTGTATTTTATGTATTTTGTATGTGTTTTTAAGAGAAAGGAGAAAACTGTTATGTGTGTATTTTATGTGTGTTTTTGAGAGAGGAGAAAGAGGAAAAATATGTGTGTGTTTTGTATTTTTTGGGAAGACAGTAAAAATTATTTTTATTTTTTGAGAGAGGGGAGATAGAAGAATAAAAAAGTGTATATATTTTTTTGTCATCCAAATATGTGTTAATCCCTCTACTATTTATAATAAAATTGAACACCTTTTATTATCTAAAGGATAAAAGGGTGTCCCCTCTTTTTATTATAGCACACCTTTTGGTCCTTAAGTTATTGACCAAAGGATTTTTCATCATTTTGATTAACAGACAAAGTTATTGTCCAACAAATAGTATCATTGTGTGGTCGTTGTGTGATGCAATAGACATCATTGTATGATCGTTGTCAGATGTGACAAGATATTATTATGTGGTCATTATCGAATGTGACAAGACATCAGAACTATTATGCTGTGTAAAAATTGATTCGACTTACCCTTTGCGGACTGTATTAAATAATGTGCAAATATTGATATCGATATGTGATTATAAAAATGTAATTAACTTGAAAAAATAAAAAATGTGATGTCATGCCGTGTACGTGTGCAGATGATTGTTAAAAATGATAATGAATTAATAAAAATCCTAATGTATAGAGAATTATTAATAAATTATGAAAAGTAAAATATGACAATAAATTGATAAAATTCTAAAGTAAGGATAATTATCAATAATTTGTCAACCGTTGTAAAACTACTATGAAAATTGTATTTTGTACCTTTTAATGATCAAGAAGCTTGAAGATGTTAATTTAAGCCTAAAGTGCCAAAAATGGGTGTCAACAGTTGCCCCTTTTTGTTTGGAGATGATGTAAAAGTCTTCAAACAGAAACATTGATGTGTAGCCAATTTTACTTGATAAAAAAATATTTTGATGAAAATTCGACTGAACTCTAATTTAGAGTTGCCTATATTCCTCGAGTTATATGAGGATCAGGTCGGGTGTAGTTCAAATGAATAGGACAATTGCCTCTTGCCTCGTTATTAATGGTGGAAAATTATATGAGATGATTATTGAAAGAAGAACTATCTGAGAATGAAAGTATTCACATATTCCCGATGTTCCTCTCGAAATTCCTAGTATTGAGCCGTGAGATATATTTTGGATGCAAGATTGTGTATCTGCTAGGAAAAAAGGATGATTATGGGGTTGTGATGACCGAACTCTGCCAAAAACTTCCTACATATCTCAAGTGTCACGAGAATCAGGTCAATATAGTTCAAAATGAGAAAATAGAAAATTTTTTAAGGAAATTCTCAAAATTTGCCCTAGTATATAATGATGGTTAACATTGGACTCTTTGAATGCAATTTAACAAAATATCTTGTTGTTCTGAATTGTATTTTTGATTGAAAAAATGCATAATCATGTAACGTCTCCGATTATCTACGGGGACTTAGGGATGAATGATATCTCTGATCGTCTACAGGGAGTTGAGGATGAATGACATCTTCGATTCAGTTTATGAAGACTAATGTTGATTATTGTCTTTGATTGTCTATGAAGACTGATGTTGAATGATGATGTCTTCGATTGTTACGAAGACTTGATACATGACATATCCAATTGTCTATGGAGACTAATGTTGCTTGTCGTTTTCGATTGTTTACAGAGACTGTATAATGAATACTGATGTCTTTGATTGTCTATGAAGACTTGATTACATCTCATATTGTCTTTGGAGATGGATGCTGATTGTGGTAGAGTCCTCCAATTGTCTTCGGAGACTCAGTGTATGATATCTCCAATTGTCTACGAAGATAGATGTAAATAGTTATCCTCAACTTTCTATGAAAAATAAGGTTATCAACTAGTGAGGTGATTGAATTCTAATGAACTCTCGATTAGTGAAATAATTAAAAGGTAATAGCCTCTCAACTGATGGAGCTATTAAAATTAACGAGCTCTCGACTGGCGAAGCAATTGAAAGGTAATAGTCTCTCGACTGGCAGGGCTATTAAAATAATGAGCTTTTGACTAGCGGGGATATTGAAATAAATAAGTTTTCGATTGGCGGAGCAATTTAAAGGCAATAGCCTCTCGACTGGTGGGACTATTAAAATAAAGAAGCTCTCAACTGGTGGAGCAATTGAAAGGTAATAGTCTTTCGACTAGCGGGGCTACTGAAATAAATAAGCTCTCGACTGGCAGGGAAAATAAAAGATAATAGCCTCTCAACTGGCGGGGCTATGTAACTAAAAGAGCTCTCGACTGGCGGAGCAATTGAAAGGTAATAGCATCTTGACTAGCAGGGCTATTAAAATAAAAAAACTCTCGACAGGCAGAGCAATTAAAAAGTAATAGCCTCTCGACTGGCGGAGCAATTGAAAGGTAATAAGCTCTCAATTGGTAGGGCTATTAAAATAAAGGAGCTCTCGACTGATGGAGCAATTGAAAGGTAATAACATCTCGATTGGTGGGGCTATTAAAATTAATAAATCTCTTAACTGGCGAAGCAATTGAAAGGTGATAGCCTCTTGACTAGTGGGGCTATGGAAGTGTAGGATACCTAAATTAGAAGGAGAACATCTAATAGAAAAGTAAAATGTTTGTGTTTGAATGTGAGAGCTTGAAAAGAAAAGTCAATTGCCTACATTTGGAGCTGGGCGCCTTGAATAAAAAGTATAATGTATGTATGTGAAGGTGAGTTATCATGAAAGAGAAGATTATTTTGTATTTTATTAGTAAGAAATGCTGAAAGGTGAAAATGCAGAAAATTATTTTGTGGTTTCTTTGTAAGAAATACTGAAAAGTGAAAATGTAGAAAATTGTTATGTTGAAAGTTGAAAATTCAAAAAATTATTTTGCATTTTCTTGTAAGAAATATTGAGAGGTGAAAATGCAGAAAATTATTTTGTATTTTCTTTGTAAGAAATGTTGAAAAGTGAAAATGTAGAAAATTATTTTGTATTTTCTTTATAAGAAATGTTGAAAGGTAAAAAGGATATAATTGTGTCTTGACTGCAGTTATTACCAATAATTAGTAGTGTGTATAAGAATTCCCCCATCTCTTTCTTAGCTATCCGAGATCGACTTGGGGTAACTCCTATAGTTTCAAGTGGTACCTTAGACATACCTAAGTATCGACAAGATTTATTCATCTTGCTTCTAACAAAGATTTTGCACTATTCTTACTCTTATGTTTCAAGTGTCCTTTCTAGAAAAAATGTCTCATTTTCACGCCTATTTGAGTATTTTTTCTTTTGAATTTAGAGACATCCAGAGATATACACCCACACTCAGAAAAAAGTTCAATGAATGCAATTATGATACTATAGGCTTGGTCTTCATGTAAGTATCCACTAATATGAGAATACTTAGAATACGATCTTGCCGGACTTGTTATCGACTTGTAATGTACACTTGGGGACGGGTAGGATGATATTTGGGATGAGAGTGACTAATTCCTCGATGAGCTTTACATTGTATCAGTGCTTTTGAAATTTGTTGCGCTTTGATGCTTGATCCTAGTTTTTGTGCTTTTTTGCCCCTTGTTTTGTATCTACTTTGACTTTATTTGAATCTTGTGTTGGAGTTTTTCCCCTTATTTTTGATAAGTATATCATCTTTTGTTTATTTTTTTTTATTTTTTTATTTTTTTATGATGATTCTTTTTCTTTGTTGGAGAAGGGGTCTTTTCTTCTTTATCTTTGAAGTCATCTTTTGTTTTTGTTCTTCTAAGGCTATACGTCCTTTGCCTTTGACAACTTTGATCTTGAATCTTCATTCTCAATTTGCACATACGTAGTGCGCTTAAGAAAGTGGGCCAAAAGAGGGATAGTGCATCTAAGCAATCAAAAGTTATAGGCTCAGATGGTTATCCAAGGAAAAGGTTTTAGGCTCAAAGGAGGGAAATGATAAGGATTAATATCATTTGGTAGGCTGTGGAGGGAACAATCGGGTTAAAAAAGGACTACAATCCTTTCCCAAACTGAGTGTAAACTCAAAATTTCGCTTCAATAGACATTCAGGCTATGTTCTAGATCAATAATACAATGCAATGAACTAATCTAAATCTCACCACACAATGCATGAAACAATGAGATTAACTTCGTTCTTGTCTTAGATGTATGTAAGAGAATTTTCAAGTGTCACTCTGGTTTGATTAAAAGGTACTAAAAGAATCTATGGTTTACCATAAAGTCGGTCCTCTCCATCACACCACTTTGTTTATTCTCATGAACACTCCTAACTATGTTGGCACCAACCAAGTCAAAATTTTTATTTTTATTTATTTTAAAAAAAGAATATGACTGAACCCGAATAAGGGTTCCCTACGTGTCTTATGAAAACAAGAATCAGTTTTGCGTAGTTCAGGCAAATTTATGAATTTGTAAATGGCATGTGTGATTATCAAGAAGTGATAGTCATTGCTATATGTAGTTTTGATGATGAGCAGCTAACTACAAAGGACCAGGTCCCTGGATGTTCTGGTACAGTACAGCTGGCACACGTGTCTTCATAATTTTGTCCTCTTGTGTAACAAACTTGCAAGTGCTACTTGCACTAATTAGGACACCTGGTCCAATGAGATTTCAGCTTAATCTTCACTCGGCTATAAAAGGAAAAGATGCTTCTTCATCAAATGGGTTTTCGAAAATAAAAAGAGTGAAAACTGGCAACAAAACCCCCATTTCAACACTGCTCAAGTTCTTAGCTGTTTAGATGTGCTTAAATAGAAATTGTTCTTGAATGAGTACTGATTTATAATCAAATTACTAATGCTATAAGAGTAGTGTTTTCTTTTGAGAGTTCTTAGGTAGAGTTACCTAAGTTTGATGCAGATTAGAGCTAATCAGTGTAGAGGGTCCTTGGCAGAATTGTAAAGATGAGCTTGTAGTAGAGTATTACAAGAGAAAGGAGCCTAGAGTTACGCTGAAATTAAGTCTATAATCAAGAGGTTGATTATAGTGGATTTTGTTGGTTCTTTGGAGGGCAAGCCATGGTTTTTACCTTCCTTGAGCAAGGGGGTTTCCACGTTAAAATCTTGTGCTTTTACTCTTCCATCACTGTCCTTTGATTACTGGTTACTGTACTGTATTTTGCCTGTGAATTGACTTTGAGGGATCTAGTCCCTCATTGTGTGGTGCAACCCTCAGGGTTTCTACAATTAGAATCAGAGTACGGTCGTCACTCTAAAAGATTCACACCTATAGTGTCTTGGCTAGCATGACTGCTCCACCTAATCTAGAAGAAGGGCAATCTACCACTACACCACCGAGATTCAATGGGCAGTATTATGTGTGGTGGAAAACTAGGATGTTTAACTTCATTATTGTTGAGGATAGTAGGCTGATGGACATAATTCTTGATGCTCCTCATGTTCATATTAAAGAAGTGAAAGAAGGAGAGGTTACAAAGATGGTTGTTAAGAGTATGAGAGAATACAATGATGAAGATAGAAAAAGATTGAAAAGAATTACACGGACAAGAAACTGTTAGTATATGGCATAGGTCCTGATGAATACAATAGGATCTCATCATATGAAAATGCTAAAGAGATTTGGGATTGCATGAGGACTACTCATGAAGGCACCACTGATGTGAAGGATTCAAAAGTGGACATGCTGACTACTCAATATGAAATCTTCACCATGAAAGAAGGAGAAGCAATCTAAGAAATGCATACTAGGTTCACTTCTATCACAAATGAGCTTCACTGCTTAGGTGAAGTGATTCACTTGTACAAAAAAGTGAGAAAAATTCTTAATGTTCTTCCTAAGTCATGGGAAAGCAAAGTGGATGCCATAAATGAAGAAAGAAACCTGAAAAACCTTACAATTGATGAACTCATTGGAAATCTAAAGACTTATGAGCTCAAGAAGATGCAAGGGCTAGAGAAGAAGGAAGAAAAAAAAGAAAAATCCCTAGCATTGAAGGCTTCTAAACATGATCGAGTTGATGATAAAGATTCTGATATTACTTATTTGGCAAATAGGATTGTTAGAGCTATGAAAAAGAGTGGTCAGTTCCAAAGGAGAGAAAAAAATATTAAAGTGTGTCAAAATGTGAAAGTCCAGATCATTTCATAAAGGACTATCCCATGAACAAAATAGAACATCAGGATTACCTCAAGGTTGCAGGTGACAAAGGAAAGATCAGGGACCGGGTCTCTGATAATTCACGAAGAAAGGATGCAACTGATTATACAGTAAAGCAAGATCTGGCAGTATGGGGAGATTCCTTTAGTGAATCAGATGAGGATAAGAAGTTTGGATATATGTCTATGATAGCAGTGGAAGATAGTCTAGTTATTTATGGTTCCTTATTTGCTTTCATGGAAAATACATAAGATAAAGAAGAAGGTGAGGTAACTCTATCTGATATTAAGAAAAATCTAGATAACTATTCTTCTCGAAAGATAAAGAGGCTTGTTAGTGTGTTGATTGATTCTGTATGTGAATTAAATGCCGAGAAAATTGCTCTAAAGAATAAAGTAGAGAATCATGAGCTTAAATTGATTATCTTAACCCTTTAGATATCTAAAACTGAAGAAATGGTCACTAAACTAAAATCTAAAAATTTAAGGTGTATGGGCCAACTGAAGAAGGTGGGTGACTTAGATGGCAAATGAAAAAGATAAGCTTCAAAGCTTCAAATTGATCTTGAAGAGAAATTGACGGATTCTCAAAAACATCTTATGTCTGCACTTCACAAAAATGAAGAGTTATAAATGGACTTGGTCCATCTAAGAGAAGAACTTAGCAAATATCTTAAATGGACTACATCCTTACAGATCCTTTCTAATCTGAACACTAAAAATGCAAATAATCGTAAAGGGATTGGTTATCAAGGAGAGTCACAACCCCTTGGGTCAAAAGGAAAAGCTAATCATGGTACCAAAAATAGGATTCACAAGCATCTGTGTACTTATTATGGAAGAGATGGACATTTGAAAGAAAAATGCTAGTATTGGCTCAAAGCTAAAGTGAGCAGTATTGAAAACATTCAACAGGAAAATTCCTATATGAAGGGTTTCAAACTCTTAAAAAATGGGAAGAAAAACTCTCTACCTAGATAGGACAAGAAGGATTTGATCACACCACTGTCTGTTTATTGAGAACTCAAATTCAAATAGGTTCCTAAATCTAATAAGTGATCACGATTAAAGGTATGAGATAGGGGATTGTAGTCAGGGATGTTTCTGCGATAATATATGAACAAGGCTTAATACTAGAAGGTCTGACTATGTTCTCTCTCTCAAGACACTTCAGGTGAAGGTGTCTTATTGTGAAAAATTGATTTGGACCTAGTCCTTGGCTTATCTTAGTAAGAATTCTCTAGAGGATAAACTAAAAAAAGAGGAATCCTTTGAATTGAAAAAAGAGGGATGTTGTTGTTAAAAATGAGAGACAAGAGGTTGAAGAAAGAAATGATCAAATTAACCTGACCTATCATGTGGATTAGTTTCTCTTTCCAAAATTGGCTATGTTTAGGAGACAGGTATCCTTTTGAGGTAAGTGTAGTTTGGTCTAAATCAGTATCATACCCTTGCAGGTATACACCCATGGAGACAACCTTGGGAGAAAACAGTTGAAGCAAACATAAGTTTAGAATTTACTTAAGAAAGAGAGGGACCTAGTCCTATCTATCAGGTTAGTACCATTATAGGATGCTTTAACAATCTTAAAATACTATCTGAAAGGACATGTGTTTTCTCATCTCTATGTCTAAACCATCAACTCCTATGAAAAATAAAGAGTTGTAATTATTAGGATCAGACATATCACTTTAGAAGGAACATCTTTTAATGTAAATGATCTCTTCTCTAAACTTTCTAAATCAGACTCTTTCACATTCTTTTTTAACTAATTCAGTTTATCTTCCTAAATTGAACATCTACTGTGAATCAAACTGGTCCTTTACCCTTACTCTTCTTTTTACAAAATCAAAATAGATGATATTATTACTTCCACAATCTTAGCTAAATACTTTAAAGTAGATAAAGGTCCAAATGAACAACCTGCACATTCATCAATTGAATCCTCTGATCCATCATTGACCAAATCAAATACTTTCTTAAACTTCTAACAAAAACCTAAGCGAACTCTTCCTTCCTCATAAAATCAAAAACCTGTAAATGTGTCAGTCCCCACAGAATTCTCCTCTACTTTAGAAATCTATGGTCAACCAGTCATGGTAGAAAATTCAAGTCAAAGTCTCAGCTCTCACATTAACTAAAAACCTTCTCAATCCAAAACTCCTTCTTTCTTTGAAGTCCTAAAACCACCTAAAGAATCTCAAAACCCTATTTGGACTGATGAACTCGAAAAATATAAACTGTCTAAAATCCCTCAAGTACCTCGTTCTTCTACTTCTTCATATCTAAACCTAATTTTTGCTTAATTAATTAGTGAATAAATACCAGTTAAAAGGGTTGATCTTTATTGCAATGAGAAATAGATGATTGAGAAGTTACTTCTTCTTGCATATGACACCTCAATCGGTGTAGAAGAACAGGTAACATGAGAAATAGATAAAATAGATGAAGTTTTATTATCTCCAAATGAGGTGGACGTAGAGGTTGGGGATAAACTACCCTTGAGATAAACTATGAAGAAACAGAGGGGTAGTAGAGTCAAGAAAAATATGGTGAACTCTGAGGTTGGAGAGGAGAAAGATATTACTGTAGATGTTGCTGAAGAAATTGAGAAAAGAAAGATGAAAATTCATATTGCTGGAAAGACCAGGTCCTCCAGTTCAAAATCTGGCAGTCCTACTGAGATGAGGCAGAAACATATAGCAGTAAAAAGGAAGGAAATTTCTGAGCGACCTGGTCCTAAGAGAAAAAGAACTACTGTTGGAGAAATAAGTATTATTCCTAAGAGAAGTAAATAGGGGGATAAAAGAAAAAAATATGCTAGAGAACAAAGAAATAAAATACTAAAACACAAAAAATTCTATCAGGAAGAGTGGTTGATCCCAAAATATTTTAGAAACCTGGGATGATTTAATTGGTTGAATAGGTTAGACATCAAGGTTGGTTACACTTGTTTAAGGAATCAATCCCCAAGGTCTTTGAAAATGATGTCAAAGAATTTTACTACACCATGGAATTCCTGGAAGATAGGATAAGCTTGTCTGCCCAGGTGTAAGGAAAGTCTATCTATTTGAATGAAGAAGAACTAGGAAAAATCTTGAATGTACCATTTAGCAGAGTTAGGAATGCTTTAAATCAATAACCCACAACTGAGTTTATGATCAATGCCTCTAAGATAGGTAGAACATCTATAGCAGCTGTGAAAAAAGAAATTCCTAACATGTAAGTTTTAGCTGGTATTTGAATTCATCAACAAAGTCATACTGCCAAGAACTGGAAGACTAACATGGCATCTAGGGCTGATCTGTTCTTAATAGAATTCCTGAGTAATTTTGAATTGATCAGCTTAGCTGCTCTTATGATTGAACACATGAAAAAAGTAATTCTTGAGAAAAAAAGAAGACATGGAATGCCCTATGGGTACTTTTTTAATAT
Organism: Capsicum annuum; assembly: GCF_002878395.1. NCBI lineage: Eukaryota > Viridiplantae > Streptophyta > Magnoliopsida > Solanales > Solanaceae > Capsicum > Capsicum annuum. Next base: position 81,810,766 of record NC_061115.1, on the reverse strand, counting down.
GGTCTTTGATCAATTTGGAGTAGTTGGTACTAGAGCAATTCCTGGAATATCCAAAGAAAAGTTTACTTTAATTACTTTGGTAGAAAATGAGTGCATAGAAAGAAAAATGGGAATTGTGTCCCAAGTATCTAAACTTTTGGTTGCTCAAGAAAGACCCAGCAAGGAAATCGAGGAAGTGAGGATCAAGTTAGATGCAAAAGATACTGAGATAATGCATTTAAAGTTGAAAAATCAACAACTAGCTTCTAAGGGATTAGTTGCTTCTGAAGCACTGATATCCAAAAATTCAGAACTCTCTATGAAAGTGGCGAAACTGATTGGTGAAGTTAATGAATTAAATGCAAATGTAAAGAAACTCACTAAACAGTTGCTGGATGGCCATGCTACTGAAAATATTAGAATAGAAATGTTGATAAAGTCATTTTCCTTCAAGTCTCCTTCCTCATGAGTCTTGCTATCCCTATCTTCTTACTCAACCATGTGTCAGTTCTACTCCTTGTTATCATGTGAATTTTTATGGATAATTAATTTTGTTGATTGTTTTAGTATACTGATTTGGTACTTAACTTCTTAACAATGAATGAATTTTGATTTGTGTGCTTGACATGTTCTCTCTTTTAAAATTGTTTTACATGTTAATGTTGCCCCAACGGCCATGAGTTAACTAATTTGTGCCTAATTTAATCTTGGTTTACTGTTAATCCTTTTTAATGATGCCAAAAGGGGAATACTGACCTTATGTGAAGGAAGGGATCTTAAGGGTCACAACAAAGGGTCTCAAAAAAGTAACTGAAAAAAGTGCTAATAAGAGTTTTACAGTGATAGGGGGAAGCAACCAAGATTTTTTGCTGCAAATAACAACAAGGGACCAAGTCCCTGCATTGCATGATGATAGGGGGAACATTCATGTTCAAAGTGGTAATCACACTGATTAAATGTGATGGATATTCTCAAAGTTGTATGATTGGTTTGTCATCATCAAAAGGGGGAAAATTGTTATATGTAGTTTTGATAATGAATAGCTAACTGCAAGGGACCAGGTCCCTGGATGTTCATTGTACAGTACAACTGGCATGCATGTCTGCATATTTTGTCCTCATGTGTAGCAAAATTGAAAGTGCTGTTTGTACCAATTAGGACACCTGGTTCAATAAGATTTCAACCCTAATCATCACTCAACTATAAAAGAAAAAAAAACTTCTTCATCAAATGGGTTTTCGAAAATAAAAAGAGTAAAGAAAGGCAACAAAAACCCCATTTCAACACTACTCAAGTTCTTAGCTATTTAGTTGTGTTTAAATAGAAATTGTTCTTGAGTGAGTACAGATTTGTAATCAAACTACTAATGCTATAAGAGTAGTGTTTTCTTTTGAGAGTGCGTAGGTAGAGTTACCTAAGTTTGTTCCTGATTAGTGCTAATCAGGGTAAAGGGTCCTTGGTAGAATTGCCAGATGAGCTTGTGGTAGAGTTATTACAAGTGAAAAGAGCCTTGATTTAGGATGATATCAAGTCTGTAATCAAGTGGTTGATTATAGTGAATTTTTTTAATGCTTATGAGGACAAGCCATGGTTTTTCCCTTCCGTGAGCAAGGGGGTTTCCACATTAAAACTGTGTTTTTACTCTTCCTGCACTGTCTTTTGATTACTAGTTACTGTACTATATTTTGCCTGTAAATTTACTTTGAGGGATCTGGTTCCTCACTGTGTGGTGCAACCCTCATGGTTTCTATAGTTATCTTTGAGAATAATGTGAAAGATGATCAAAAATGAACTACTTTTAGCATTAAAATTATTTTGATCAGATGATTTAGAGGATGGATGTCAAGCATAAGAAGAGTTTTGACGCTACATCAATATGTTGATAAGATTGAGAACATCAAACATTGAAGAAGTTATGCTCTTATTTTGTCGTAGTTGCTAGTATTGTTATGATTGAACGAATGTTGAACCCTTGCTCTTGAAAATGAGGATGGATACGCTATAAATTTAATGGTTTATGATATTTGAAAGAATAAGCTAGGTGTTCTCGAACAAAAATAAGGGTGAAAACTTAGAGGTGGGCTGGCTAGGTACTAATGTTATTGAGATTTGGATTTGAGGAGTTATTTATTTGCACTCTTGATTACTTTTGGAGAGACTCTTTGAACTGTTTTAGAAAATTGCCCCAGTTTGAATTTTAGAGAAATTATTCTAAAATAGTGAAGAGAACGAACCCTTATACATGGCTGTCTACGTATCTTGTTAGGACAAGAATTAGTTCAAAACATAGTTCAAACCTATTTGTGAATTTGTATATGGAATGGCCTAATCTAGAATAGGAATTTTTCCTAAATAGTCGAGAGAGATACTGAATAATTGTGAAAAGGTACACTAATCTAAATCGGCCAATTTTGAAACTACTGAATTGACAGAAGATTTGAGAGAGTGTAAGACACCCCCATATGCACCATAGTGTGTGAAGTGTACAATCAAAAACTCAATAAAATTGAGATTTATGATTAAATAAAGTAAAAATAATGTGTAGAAGTTTATACAATGTACAGATATAGTGTATTAAACAAGTAATGAATCAAAGAATTTATAAGACAACAAAACTAATTTGTGCAAATAATATGAAAAATTTATGACATAACAGATAAATAATCAAAGAATTTGATAATTAGCATATGTAAAATGTAAAATACCTCCCGCAATTGAAAAATTGAGTCTATCAGGGTTAGAACCTAATGTAAATCCCCAGCAGAATCGCCATTCTGTCATGCCTTATTTTTTACCAAAGTTATAAAAAACATGACTTATGTGTTAGCCTTGTTAGGTAATGTTTTAATAATGACAAACTAATGGATGAATCTTTGAAGGATAAAGGATGCAAGATAATGGAAGATTGCTGATAAAAGAGTAAAAGAAGCAAGATATTAAAGATCACTCTAGGAATAGAAGGACATCAAATCATAAGAATATCACGACAATTTAAGAAAGCATGGCAAGCATATTAATATCTTGGACATAGAAGGAGAATCACCATCCCAGAATCACAGTAGATTAGATCAATCAGAAAACCAATCAGGATCTAAACAAAAGGAAGAAAAGCCACCACCGTCACACAGACATCAATCTATGCAAGACTAAAAGGAAACAAAGATCACAAATATATCTTAAATGGACGTGATATAAAGTCGTATATGGACATATCTGATATGGACATATCAAACGACTACATTCCTCAATCAAGGAATAAATTTATATCCTTGATTGAGAAGAAATCTCTTGGGTTTCCTTGTGAAGAATAGAAACCAAAGACTATAAAAGATGAAGATCAAACATAGATACTTTTCAAGAAACTTCAAGAAGAAAACTCAAAGTGTCTCAATCTTAGTCTCACAAAGCTTTGTAATTTTAGTTTATAATTGTTATACAAAGAATAGGATTGAGTCAACTTTTTAAGTCTTCAAAACTTGTTTTTTATCATTATACTCGAACCAGACAGTCAACGATCTAAAGAATCTTTGAAACCCAAGGGGATTGGACGTAGGCACCATATTGGTGTTTCGAACTAGGATAAATTTTTGTGTTATTACTTTACGCTTTGTTATTTTCTTACTTAAATGATCTAAAATAATTCTGTTTGTGAAGTGTTCTGATCTATAGGAGAGTCAACTGTGAGGAGTCTGTAGTTAACTCACTAAAGAAAAATTTAATTCACCCCCTTTTGAGTTTCGATTGGTATCAGAGCAGGTCTTACAGAAAGCATTGGTTAACCGTAAGTGAGCAAAGATCAAATAGCCAACTATCAAATTCTCGGTGCTCTTCTTCAAGATGGTCATTCCTCTACAAGACCACCATACTTTAATGGACAACATTACTTTTAATGGAAGAATAGGTTCAGAATTTTTGTCCAATCAAATGACTTCTAAGCTTGAGTTGACATCAAGAAGGATCCAAAGCCGATTTCAGGACTCAAGGAGAAGTCAAGGGACAAAGATAAAGAATCTAGCAGTTCTGATATACAAGATTTTGAAAGATTCAAGGTCACCAAAGAAAAGCAAGAGGTAATTCAAACTAATGAACGTGCCATAAGTTTGCTTTTGTGTGCAGTTAGAGGAGAAGAATACGACAAGATACCAATGTGTGAAACAACAAAAGAAATATAGGACAAACTGGAAATAACCTTTAAAGAAACCACTTAAGTCAAAAAGTCAAAAATTGCTGCCCTGGTCAATGAATACGATCTATTCAAAATGAAAGAAAATGAGGACATTGAAACAATGTTTGGCAGATTCAGCAAAATTGTGTGCAAACTAAAATTACTAGCGATAATCTATCAACACAGCCTGCAGGTCCAGAAGCTAGTCTGAAGTCTCCCAAAGACTTGAGAAATGAAGGCCTCTATTCTAGAAGATGGAGATCTTCATAACATGACAAACGACGAACTATGAGATAACCTTATTGCATATGAGAAATATTATATCAATAGGTTTCACAAGGATGAAAAGAGAAACTAGTAGCCGTAAATGCTGCTCCAACCAAAAAAGAGGTCATTCTGGAAGATGCTAATTGTGGAGGAATGGCCCTCATCAATCGTGGAGTAAGACAAATAATGAGGCAGAGATAACAATGATCCCAAGGAGGAAAAAATAATGATTTCATTAGAAATGATGAACGCTGCTACTACTGTTGAAAGCTTGTCCACTTCAAATAGAATTGTCCAGAATTAAAAAGAAGAACATCCAGAAAAAATCAAAATTTTAGAGCCTGGAGTAATGTAGATGAAATCAAAGAAGAAATAGAAGCCGCAAATATGCGTTTCATAGAAATAGATGAGTCTAGTGAGGTAAGACTACACGAATGTCATAATTGTAACACTCTTGAATCTAACTTAGGTATGATTACTAATGAGATTCAAAAAGGTTATAGATGAATATAACAAACTCACTCAAGAGAAGAAAAGTTGCGAAGCTCGATTTAAATGAAAACTCGAAGAGAAACGATGAAACTGGCAAATAGAAATTAAAGCATGTAAAATTGAAATTAACCTGCTTCATGAAGAGCTTTACGATGCAAACATAAAATTAAACAATTTTAAGGCATCCCCAAGCCATAGTTCCGTAAGATCAAACTTTTAAAAAAATTATTAGAGTTCATCATCAGGGTCATTTAAATTAGCTAAGACCTCTTTCTCTTCTCGAGGACCCATTTGTTATATCTATGGATGAAGAGGGCACAAATACTATAGTTGCAGGCATAAGCCTAAATGTGTGTGGGTTTGAAAGCCCAAAGGAAGTTCATCTAACCTACAAGAACCCAAGACCGCTTGGGTACCTAAGATGAATTAATCTTCTTATTTTGCAGGAACATGTCCGCAAAATCTCTAAGAAGAGGGATTGACAACAGATGTTCCAGAAGTGTAGCTGGAAAAAAGGATTCTTTTATTTTGAAGAATGTAGATGGAAAAATATTCAGATTTAGTGACAACGCCAGAGGCAATGTCACCTAAGTCGACTATACCCCTCTCAGAGATGACTCTTACGTATGAAATTATGAAATAGAGATAAAGATAAATTCTCCCCAGGAGGGTTCTGACCTCTCGAAAATCTGTTGTCCCAATAACAAGGTCGGATACGAATTATCCTTATTAGTTTATGCCCTCAAATATTTTAAGCTTCTTCATTTATTTATTTTTTATGAAGAAGCTTTTGTGATACAATCTCCAAAATTTAAAAATCTTTTTTATAAAATGGGAAAACTTTCTTAAAGGGGGGCAACCTTTGATCCGTTTCAAAGCCCTTTTTTGTGTTTACTACATGCTTTAACATATTTCCTAATAATTCCAACATTTTCAAGTGAGAATTTTGCCATTCTGATGAAAGCTTCATCTCATGAGCAATTATCCAAACTTTAGTTGACTCACCAACAACCGAAGCAGTATACACAACTATTAGAAGCTGTTGTACTTAAATTCTCTGAATCCTGTGTCAACTACTTGATTTTAATCTGCCTCTTGAGATTGCACTGAGAACGTGTGATAATATTGTGCTGACAACCTATTTAATTATTCTTTGTATTTAAGTAATTTCTATCCACAATCTTGAAGAAAATTGGATCTTACCAAAAAGCCTTGATTCCTCAAATATTTGGTGTTAATTACTTTTGAGTCATATTTTTTGTCACAATATTTTTTAATTAGTCCAATTTTACCTATTTTACCAAAATTTTTATATATTGGTGAGGATTTTGTTTATATAAAAACTCAATGCCATATATTTTACCAAATATCTAAAGGATTTCTAAAGACTTATTTTTGGCACAAAAATTGTCAACTACCTTCTGATCCTCCGTTGTCCTTTCCTTTCAAATCTTTCCCCTCTCACGTCACCTTTTTCTCTTCCTTCATCATTACCTTCTATACCCTTCTCACTTCCCAACACACCTCCACCCCTTCATCTTCAACCCTAACCCTTGGTTCTTCTTTTTTAATCTATCTCTTCCCCCTCATTCTTTACCCTTTATACTCATTTATCCCCATTTTCTCTACATGACAAAAACACGATCAATGGATAATCTCTCCAAAACTTTTCCTAACCTTAATTCCTACAACTTTGATCCTATCTTTCTCTCTGAATCCTCTGAATAAGCCTTCTCTCACTCTATCCAGTCAACTGTATACAAGAAATGTACCACCCCTAGTCCTATGTCGTTCTCTAAAAAAAAGAGATCATCTTCTCTGGAATCTCTTCCTCCAGAGGACATACATAACTTCTGTACTCTTACTCACAAAGAAAAGTTTCTCACCTTCAAGAATTTCTCTGTTGTTTCTGGATGAGTCATCAATCTCTCTCTCTTAAAGGAATCCCATAGCAGTATCGGTCATTTTCTCAAAGCTCAAGACTTGTCGATGATGTTTTGGCTATGTGTCCTGTAAGTCTTTGAGGAACTCATCTGCAATTTTTTGCCAATCTTTGTCTTTCCCCTGACAGCGGGGAACTGGAAACCCTAGTTCTTGGTACTCGTATTATTCCAAATGACTTTTTATTTGAGAAGGTATTTGACACTTAATTCTCTAGTATTGTCCCTTTCATGAACGACATCTGGCCTGAGAATTTTAAAGTTAGTTTTGATGAAGCAAAGAAGGTTGTCTCAGACCCTGACACAAACAGCCCCTCTTTTGGTCCTCTGTCCCTCAGCTTCTATAATAGGATCTTGGCTCATATCATGGCAACCACCTTGAATCCTTAAAAGGGGTCTCTCAATAATGTGATTTGTAGAGATGTATTTGTTATCTACTGCCAGATCAAAAATTACAAAATCAACTGGAGTGCCTGGATTTATGAATACATAATAGAAAGTTCAGTTGACTCCCATGCCTCGACAAGTTTACCCTACAATTTGCTCATTACTCAGATTCTTATACATATGGAATTGATCTTTCAGCCTATCTAGTAGTAGAAGTCTCTGCCACCTAAGATTCAAAGACCTTCGCAAACATGGGCTATGTTCTAGTTGGAGAAGAATAGTGTAAAAAGGAGAAGATGTGCATCAGTTATGCCAAAAGAGGGAGAAGATGCGCATCAGTTAACTAGACAAGTAACAAAGAAAATAAGTTGACTATCATCACATCAGATCCAACTATAGCCACCAAGGTAGAAAGATAGAGGGAGCTAGCCAGCAATCTTAATAGAGAGGTCAACTGATGTTTAAGTTTGTCATTATCATAAAGGAGGGGATTGTTAGCCTCCTTAGGTAATATTTTCATAATGACAAACTAATGGATGAATCTTTGTAGAATAAAGGATGTAAGATACTAGAAGATTGCTGATAAAAGAATAAAAGAAGCAAGATATTAAAGACCACTCTAAGAATGGAAGGACATCCAATCATAAGAATATCACGACAATTTAAATAAGCATAGCAAGAAAATTAATATCTTGGAAATAGAAAGAGAATCACCATCCCAGAATCACAACAGATTAGATCAATCAAAAAATCAATCAGGATCTAAACAAAAGAAAGAAAGGCTATAACTACCACACAGACGTCAATCTATGTAAGATTAAAAAGAAATATAGATCACGGACATATCTAATATTGATGTGATCCAAAGATGTATATGGACATATATGATATGGATATATCAAATGACTATATTCCTTAATTTATGAATAAATTTAAATCCTTGATTGAGAAGAAATCTCTTGGGCTTTTTTGTGAATAATAACAACTGAAGACTATAAAAAATGAAGATTGAAGGTAGACACTTTTCATGCAACTTCAAGCAGAAAATTCAAAGTGTCTCAATCTTAGTCTCACAAGTCTTTGTAACTTTAGTTTACAATTGTTATAAGAAGAATAGGATTGAGTCAACTTTGCAATATCAACTGAAGTTGTGTCACAAGACCTGGAGAGCAAAATAAGTCTTCAAAACTTGTTTCCTATCATTGTACTCGAACCAAATATACAATGATCTAAGGAATCTTTGAAACCTAAGGGGTCTGGATGTAGGAATGACATTGGTGTTCTGAACCAGGATAAATCTTTGTGTTATTACCTTACGCTTTGTTATTTACTTACTTAACTGCTCTAAATTTAATCTATTTTTGAAGTGTTCTAATCTACAGGAGAGTAGATTATGAGGAGTCAGTGACTCACAAAAGAAAAATTTAATTCATCCCCTCTTAAATTTCAATTGGCATCAGAACAGGTCTCATAGAAAGCATTTCTTAACTGCAAGTGAACAAATATCAAATAGCCAACTATTAAATTCTCGGTGCTCTTCTTCAGGATGGTCACTCCTCCACAAAACCATTATATTTAAATAGACAACATTACTCTTACTGAAAGAATAGGTTCAGGATTTTTGTCCAATCAAATTACTTCCAAGTCTGGGTTGTCATTAACAAGGGTCCAAAGCCGATTCTAGGACTCAAAGAGAAGTCAAGGGACAAAGATAAAAGAATCTAGTAGTTCTAATATAGAATACCTTAAAAGCTTTGAGGTCACCAAGGAATAGGAAAAGGTAATTCAAACTAACACATGTGAAGTAAGTTTGCTTTTGTGTGTAGTTAGCGGAAAAGAATACGATAAGATATCAACATGCGAAACAACAAAAGAAATATGGGACAAACTGGGGGTAGCCTATGAAGGAACCACTTAAGTCAAGAAGTCAAAAATTGTTGCCATGCTCAATGAATACGAGCTGTTAAAATTAGAATAAAATGAGGACATTGAAACAATATTTGGCAGATTCAGAAAAATCGTGTGCGAATTGAAATCACTAGGGATGATCTATCCACACAGCCTGTAAGTCCAGAAACTAGTTTGAAGTCTCCCAAATACTTGGGAAACTAAGGCCGACATTCTTGAAGACTAAGATCTTCACAACATGACGTACAACTAACTACGAGGTATCATTATTGCATATAAGAAAACTTATATCAACATGTTTCACAAGGATGAAAAGAAGAAACAAGTAGCCTTCAATGCTGCTCCAACCAAAGCGGAGGATATTTTGAAAGATGCTAATAGTGAAAAAATGGCCCTCATCAATCGTTGAGTAAGGTATATAATGAGGTAGAGACAATAAAGATCCCAAGGAGGCAAAAATAATAATTTCATAAAAAATGATGAACACTGCTACTACTGTGGAAATCCTGGACATTTCAAATAGAACTATCTAGAATTAAAACAAAGAAAATCCAGGAATAATCAAAATTTTAAAGCCTAGAGTGATGAAGATGAAATCGAAGAAGAAATAGAAGCCATAAATATATGTTTCATGGCAACAGATAAATCTAGCGAGGTAAGACTACATGATTCTCATAATTGCAACAATCTTAAATCTAACTTAGATATGATTACTAATGATCCTCAAAAGGTTATAGATGAATATAACAAACTAGCTCAAGATAAAAAAAATGTTGTGAAACTCAATTTAAATGGAAACTCGAAGAGAAATGATGAAACTGGCAAATATAAATTGAAGCATGTCAAATAAAATGACCTACTTCATGAAGAGCCTGATGATGAAAAAATAAAATAAAATAATTTTAAGGCATCCCTAAGCCATAGTTCCGTAAGATCAAACTCTTTCAAAAATTATTCGAGTTTCTCATCAAAGTTGTTTAAATCAGCTAAGACCTCTTTCTTCTCTGGAGGATCTATCTATTATATCTGTGGACAGAGAGGGAACAAATTCCACAGTTGCAGGCATAAGCCTAAAAGTTTGTGGGTTTGGAAGCCTAAAGGAAGTTCATCTAACCCGCGAGGACCTAAGACTACTTGGGTACCTTAGCAGAATTAATCTTCTTATTTTCCAGGAACATGTCTGCAAAATCTATAAAAAGAAGGGATTGATAGTGGATGCTCCAGAAGTGTAGCTGGAAAGAAAAAGGTCTCTTTTGTTTTAAAGAATGTATATGGAAAAATAGTCAGATTTAGTAACAACGCTAGAGGCAATGTCACCTAAGTCGACTAACCCCGCTCAGAGTTGGCTCTTGCACCTGAAATGATGAAATAGAGATAAAGATAAATTCCCCCCAGGAGGGTTCAGACCTCTCTAAAATCTGTTGTCCCTATGACAAGGACGGATACTAATTATCCTTATCAGTTGATGCCCTTAAATATTCTAAGCTGCTTTATGTATTTTATTTATGAAGAATTTTTTGTGATACAATCTCTAAAATTTAAAAATATATTTTTTTTAAAAAGGGAAAACGTTCTTAAAGGGGGGCAACCTTTGATCCGCTTCTAAGCACTTTTTTTTTCATTTACTACATGCATTAACATTGTTTCTAGTAATTCTAACATTTTCTTGTGATAATTTTTCCATTCTGATGAAAGCTTTGTCTCATGAGTAATGCGCCAAACTTTAGTTGAGTCGCCAACAACCAGAGCAATATACACAACTCTTTGAAGCTGCTGTACTTAAATTCTCTGAATCTTGTGTCAACTACTTGATTTTAATCTATCTCTTGAGATTGCTCTGAGAATGTGTGATAATGTTGTGCTGATAGCCTATTTAATTGTTCTGTGTATTAAAGTACTTTCTGTCCATAATCTTGAAGAAAATAGAATCTTATCAAAAAGCCTTGATTCCTCAAATATTTGGTATTAATTATTTGTGAGTCATATTTTTGGTCACAATATTTTTTACTTAGTCCAATTTTACCCATTTTACCATAATTTTTATATATTGTTGAGGATTTTGTTTGTAGAAAAACTTGGTGCCATATATTTTACCAAATCACAAAAGGATTTCTAAAGACTTATTTTTGGCATAAAAATTATCAACTACCTTATGACCCCGTCGTCCTTTACTTTCAAATCCCCCCCCCCCCCCCCCTCATGCCACTTTTTTCTCTTTCTTCATCATTACCTTCTCTGTCCTTATTACTTCTAAACACTCCTCCGCCCCTTTATCTTCAACCCTAACCCTTGGTTCTCCTCTTTCAATCTATCTCTTCCCCTCCACCTTTTCACTTTATACTCATCCATCCTTATTTTCTCCACTATGACAAAAATATAATCAATGGTTAATCTCTCAAAAAATTCCTCTAACCTTAATTTCTCCTACTTTGATCCTTTCTTTCTATCCAAATCCTCTGAAGAAGCCTCCTTTTACTCTATCCAGTCGCCTGTGTCCAAGAAACGCCACCACCCCTAGTCCCATGTCGTCCTCTAACAAAAGAAGATTCTCTCATTTGGAGTTTCTTGCTCCGGAGGACATGCATAAGTTCTAGACTCTCACTCACAGGGAGAAGTTTCTTACCTTCAAGAATCATTCTGTTGTTTTTGGTAAAGTCATTAATCTCTCTCTCTTTAAAAGGAATCCCACTGCAATATCGGTCACTTTCTTAAAGCTCAAGACTTGTTGATGATGTTTCAGCTATGTAGCCTAGAAGTCTTTGAGGATCCCATCGGCATTTTTTTGCTAATTTTTGTCTTTCCCCTGACAGCGGGGAACTGGAAACCCTAATTTTTGGTACTCATATTGTTCTAAATGAATTTTTTGTTGAGAAGGTATTTGAAACCTAATTCTTTGGTGTTGTCCTTTTCATGAACGACATCTAGCTTGAGAATTTTGAAGTTAGTTTTGATGAAGCAAAGAAAGCTGTCTCAGACCCTGACACAAACAACCCTTCTTTTGGTTCTCTATCCCCCAGCTTCTGTAATTGGATCTTGGCTCATATCATTGTAACCACCTTGATTCATAGAAAGGGGTCGCTTAGTAATGTGACTTATAGAGATGTATTTGTTCCCAACTTCCTGATCAAAAAGTACAAAATCAACTAGAGTGCCTGGATTCATGAATACATAATAGAAAGTGCAACTGACTCTCATGCCTCGGTAAGTTTACCCTACGGTTTGGTCATTACTTGGATTCTTATTCACTAAGGAATTGATCTTTCAGCCTATCCAGTGCTAAAAGTCTCTGCCACCTATGATTCAAAAACCTTTGCAAGCTTGGGCTATGTTCTGGTTGGAAAAGAATAGTCTAAAAAGGAGTCTGTCAAGAGCCAAACTGACACATCCAGGGTAGTAAACCTGTGCCTAAATCTATGTCCTATGCAGATAAGAAGACTACAGAAATCACGAACTGGCTCACTGTCATTGAGAAAGGAATAACCAGCATCAAAGAGTCAACTGCCAAGCTACTGTAGCAGGGTAAAGAGACAGGTACTGACATAGGCAAAGTACGACTTTCTCTTGATGGATTCAAATAGGAAGGAGTAAAATTGTTTAACAAGATGTTTTCCCAAGTTGAGTCCTTCAAGACAGAATCCTCCTCCTCCTCAAATGAGCCAGCCATCTCCGTTCTGAATTCTTTCTCCAACTTCACCGGGAGTGTGGAGAAATCATGTGATCATTTTTCATCTAACATGCACAACACTCTTACTTATTTCCTTACCAAACGAAGCTGAACTCTTTTATTCAAAAGGGGGTCCGTCCCTTCTCGTACTCTACTTGTATAAACAACACTTCATACTCCTACTCTAATATGTTTTTTCTTTCATAGTAACTATTCATATCTAGTACTCTATGCATATTTTGTTGTGTCTGCTCTTTCTTTTTTAATTATGTAAAATGGGGGAGAAGATGAACATCAGTTGACTAGACACGTAACAAAGAAAGCAAGTCGACTATCATCATATCAGAGCCAACTACAACCACCAAGGTAGAAAGATTGGGGGACCTAGCCAGCAGTCTTAATAGAAAAGTCAACTGATATTTAAGTTTGTCATTATCAAAATGAGAGAGATTATTAGCCTCCTTACGTAATATTTTAATAATGATAAATAAATGGATGAATCTTTCCAGGATAAAGAATGCAAGATATTGGAAGATTACTGATAAAATAATAAAAGAAGCAAGATATTGAAGACCACTCTAGGAATTGAAGGACATCCAATCATAAAAATATCATGATAATTTAAACAAGCATGGCAATAAAATTAATATATTGGAAATGGAAGAAGCATCACCATCTTAGAATCATGGCAGATTAGATCAATAAGAAAATCAATCAGGATCTAAACAAAAGAAAGTTAGGCCACAACTGTCACATAGACATCAATCTATGCAAGACCAAAAGGAAACATAGATCACAGACATATCTGATATGGACGTGATCCAAAGCTGTTTATGGACATATCAAACAACTACATTCTTCAATCAAGGAATCATTTTAGATATTTGATTGAGAAGAAATCTATTAGGTTTCCTTGTGAAGAATAAAAGCTGAAGACTATAAAAGATGAAGACCGAAGACAGACATTTTTCACGCAACTTCAAGCAGAAAATTCAGAGTGTCTCAATCTTAGTCTCACAAGGTTTTGTAACTTTAGTTTACAATTTGTTATACAAAGAATAGGATTGAGTCAACTTTGTAATATCAACTGAAGTTCTGTCACAAAATCTGAAGAGCAAAATAAGTCTTCGAAACTTGTTTCCTATCATTGTACTCAAACCAAATATTCAACAATCTAAGAAATCCTTGAAACCTTAGAGGACTGGATGTAGGTACCACATTGGTGTTCCGAACCAGGATAAATCTTTGTGTTATTAATTTATGCTTTATTATTTACTTACTTAACTGCTCTAAATTTAATCTATTGTGAAGTGTTCTGATCTGCAGGAGAGTCGATTGTGAGGAGTCAGTAGTCGACTCATAGAAGAAAAATTAAATTCACCCCCCTCTTATTGAATTTCATTATGGACTCTAAAATAATTAAAATTTTGTACAGAGTCTCTATCTAATTTTTAATGGAAAATAAGAAAACTTATTTATTTTATTAACACGTATCACTTAATTTTTAGTCTGCAAAAACCAATTTAGATGCTAGATAAGGGTTCAAATTATTCCGAAGAAAAGGGGTTAGGCACCCTTCAGAATCCACAAATGTGGTACACGGATAGACTAAATGTATCAATGAGGGAGGAGGTATAAATATTTAAATAATGTAAAGGTGTATGTATATTAAGGACATAAACAAACTTATTCTTATGAAAATATGTAAAATGTATATATAAAAATATACAAATTTCATGTGAAAAGAAAAAATATTGTGTGACATATGAAAAGAAAAGAATCTTTTATGTACTATAAAAAAAAGTATTTTGCAAATAATACTATCTACTTGACCGAAATTACAGAGATAAAAATAAATATTTTACTTGAAAGAAAAACTATACAATGTTTATGATGTTAACATATGAATTAATTGATTAATTTAATTTGTTTGAGTAAATATTGTCGGCCTAAATTTTTCCTAATTGTGTGTAATGTGAGTGAAGGATGTTCCTGCTTGACAACCCAAAAGTAAAGTTTCCACTATATTATTATCTTTTGTACAATTATAAAGATGAGAAATAATGTACAAACATAAAGCTCGGGACTCCTTTTCAACTAACACTTCGGGATTTGTTACCGAAAGCATGTATAAATGTTTGATAGAAGTATAAAAAATGAACAAATAATCACTAAAGTAAATAAAACTATGTGTACACGTACGTATATGTGGATGTATAAAAAATAGCATTTTATTACAAAGCGAGCTCGAATTAAGTTTTAGATGCGCCATGGTTACGAAGTGGTTGCTCGATTAATCGGTCATCCTAAATTGCCTTGCATGATATGAATCGTAAAAGCTTTTGTGTTACCATAATATTATAAAGATTTTATCATCGCTCATTATTTATTTATGTTACGTATTTCTATACGTAAAGTTCGTATTTTATTTTGGGGAGGCCTAAAAAATCGATGGAGAATTTCTTCATCGGCTGTGTATTTATTTTGATATAAAATAGATAAATTTGAGAATGTAAAATCCGTCTTTTGCAACGGGGTGGCCTCGAAAATTCAATGGATAGATAATGTTGTTGGCCAAGGTGTAGTATTATTCATTATCAGTATAATAAATGATAAAGCAAACATCCAAAATAGTCTCAAAATCAGTCAGTCAATAGCTAGGTAAAACAAGCATCGGATTAGATTTTTTGAGTCAAAATCAACCCTAAATCAGCAGAACTATCCAAAAATAGCAACAAAATATATCACCGGTATAGAGACAAACAAACGTAACTCAAAAATTGAAAGTAAATACCTAAACATATAAACAACCACCGAAGTCTATGGAGTTCATCGAAAAAAGTACAACTCCGACCAAATAATATCACAAATCATATCTAAAAAATACATTAAGACAAAGGATTGATGAGTAGCGGCGTTGGTTCAATGGCTTTTGCCGAAGCAATGTCAAAAACTAAGATCCGACCAAATTTACATCAATGGTGAAAACACCATTTTTCTATAAGCATTAATAAACTAAAGGGAGGTGGAAAGCGGGCTGCCACGATGGTGGCAGTGACAGCACGTCCGGAGGGTATTCGCTAGTCATCCAGTGGTTAAATTTGGCGACGGTGTGTGGTGGTGTGTTTTATCGAAGCTCGCTCGTCGATGGTCAACTCCGACATGATGCAGCAGAATAGGAAGAAGGAGAGATAATCTTGACGTTGGTGGTATAGATCCATCGAAGCTCCAATGGTAGTTAGAATTTGGGAGAGAGAGAGAGAGAAAGTTAGAGAGGAGGTAAAAATAGTTGTGCAAGTGAGAGATGCATGAGTTTCTGATTTAGGGTGTGTATTTTGTGTGTCATTTTAAGAGAGAGAAGAAAAATATGCATGTATTTTATGTGTGTTTTGAGAGAGGAGAAAGAGGAAAAATATGTGTGTGTGTTTTGTATTTTTCGAGTGAGGAAATAAAAATTAATTTTATTTTTTGAGAGAGAGGCGATAGAAGAATAAAATGTGTGTATATTTTTTGTCTCCCAAAAATGTGTTAACCCCTCCACTATTGATAATAAAATTGAACGCTTCTGATTATCCAAAGGATAAAAGAGTGTCCCCTCTTTTTATTATTGGATACGATTTGATCCTTAAGTTAATGACCAAAGGATTTTTCATCCTTTTGACTAACAGACAAAGTTATTGTCCAAAGAATAGTGTCATTGCATGGTTGTTATCAGATATGACAGACATCATTGTATGATCATTGTCAGATGTGACAAAACATTATTGTGTGGTCATTGTCGAACATGATAAGACACCGACACTATTAAATTTAAAAATATACATAACTTGAAAAAATTTAAAAATTTGATGTCATCTCGTGTACGTGTGTAAATGATTGTTAAAAACGATATGAATTGATAAAACATCCAAATGTATAGAGAATTATCAATAAATTATAAAAAGCAAAATATGACAATAAATTGATAAAATTCTAAAGTAAGGATAATTATCAATAATTTGTCAACAGTTGTAAAAAAGTTGTGAAAATTGCACTTTTGTGCCTTTTAACGATCAAGAAGCCTGAAGACGTTAATTTAAGCACGGAGATCCAAAATTGGGTGTCAATAGGTGTAAAGACCTCTTGCGATTAATCTTTAAATCAATAAACTTATTTGAGTCAACCCCTTTGTGAGAATTTGAACTAAAAGAAATAAGATAAAGACTTTTTAAATTAATAAACTTATTTTTGTTAATCCCACAATAAGAATTACGACTAAAAGAAATTAGATAGAGATCATTAAATCAATAAACTTGCTTGAGTTAATCCTTCCGTGAGAATTAGAACTAAAACAAGCAAGATTAAAAATTTAAAATAATAAATAACTAAAAATTACTCTCCATCTACTATTTACTCATTAGCTATTATATATTAATCTTGCTCCATGAAAATCACAAAATTAATATAAAAAAACATAGAGATAAAATAGATAGATGTGAAAGTAATAATTAGATTATTTCAGCACAATATGAAGATATAAGTAAAAACGTTCAAGCGAAGCATGTAATTAAAATGGAGATAGAATTTTATATATATATATATATATATATATATATATATATATATATATGTTGAAATTACTCCATTATGTTGAAAAGACAAAAACTAATAAGAAAATATTATCCGACTAACAAGAAACCAAATAAAAAAAACTAATGAATCTTGGTTACCATGTGTGGTGTGTGTCTTTAAAATGAAAGAACCTTTCCTATTTATAGAAAAAATTTTATGGAGGCTTTGGTGAGAATTTTGAATACAATATTATTTTATAATGAGATTTCGAGGAGAATTTTTCATGCAAATTTATCATGCAATCTTGGTGAGATTTTGGCATGAATATTATCATGAAACTTTGGTAAGAAATTCAAAGATCTTGATGAGAAATTTATTATTTTATTTTTTTTGCCCTCGTGTAGTCTTTGATGAACTTATAACGGATGTATCTTCCTTCCTTGACTTATATCTTCTTTCTTTCTTTTTTATAATTGTTCTTCTTGCAAGATTTATAAGAAAATATGTTAGAATAAAATATATTTAGAACCCGTTTGGATAGGATTAAAATTTGGTCAAATCAACTTTTGATTCTTTTTAGCTTTTTAGATATTTGGTAAAATTAAAAAGTGCTTTAAAAAGTTAAAAAATAATTTTAAAAAAGCAAAAAGTGAGAAGCTGGGTACCCCCGGCTTTTTACTTTTTAAATTAAAATTCTTTTAGGCTTGACCAAAACGTTTACCTTTTTATCCTTATATTTTCCTTCAATTCCAACAATAACCTGAACTTGTAGCCCCTAAATATATAATTTTTCCTTCTTTTCTCTTTATCGCTTTTCTTTGTCTTTTCCCTTCAGTTTCCTCTTCATCTTTTTCTTTGGTTTCAACGAATCCATCATTACTTTAGAGGTTTACTCAAGAATTTTACTGTCAAATTGAGATTGTGGTAAGTTCTTCTCCATCCATTCATATAGAATTTCTGCATGTGCTTTAAATTTTAAAAATTGATCCTTTTTAACAGTTTGTTCCATTCTAAAAAATTTTCTGTTGTTTACTATTTCTATTTTTCACCCAAGGGATTGACATGACATGATTGTTAATGACATTTCTAATGCTTGATGCTCGTCATATTATGAGTAATTTTTATTTTTGATTTCTAAATTTATTTAAATATATTCATTTGTGAGATTAGATTAGCTTCATGAGAATAATCTCTCATCTTTCATTATTGAGAGAACTTTGTGTAATCCCTTATACTGTTGATTTATCTATTTTTCAATGATATAAATTATTGTTATAGTAATAGCAATAACAATATTTCAATAACATATTTTTAAACATAGTCAAATTGTTACAAGCTTTCGATATTACAATATAATACCATATTTATATAAAAAAAATACTAAAATTTTTATTTTTTTAAAATTTTTAAAATATAAAAGTAACTTAGATCTATAAATTAAACCTCACATAATCACTTTACGATGAACGAACATCTAAATAAAAATTATTTTTCAATTATTAAAATTAAAAATTATAAATAATTCACCTTATTTTGGTGTTGACGGCTTTAAGGGCATTTAAGTGTAACGCCTCAAATTTTCAACCTCCGAAATTTTTTGAGTTTTGAGCTCATTGCCAACAAAAAAGTGCTTAACATCACTTGTTTACCAAACAAATCAACAACTTTCTTTCAGTTTCAACACTTTCATATATATATATATATGATTGTGTGCATATGGTTTTGGAATGATTTTGGACTGACTTATTATGGCATTACTTTATCCCCGCCCTGACTTACATGCTAGCTCTCACCCCGCTAATCGTCCCCAAATGTTGTATCCCTAAGTAATGTAGGATCCGAAGACACTTCTGCTTTTTTACACAGTGATAGAAAATTTCTTGATTGTTTATGAGTTAGCTTGAAATAGTGAGCTTTCATTCTCCAGAAGACCCTCATTTCACGGTCTTCTCTTTACTTATGTCTTAGACTATTTTAATGGGTTTTGGCTATGGTCGAGGACATGTCCCGACTTAGGTGTTCTTGGTTATTCGAGGCTTCGTGGATTACTGTGGATTAGAGTGCTTGTTGAAATTCTTAGATTCCTTTTCTGAGCTAGTTTCTTATCTATCTTGTTATATGTTCAAAATTCATCAGCTACTAGTTATATTGTCCTCTGATTGGCTAGGCTAATGGGGGTGGTCTCCGATGCTCGGTGGACTTGAGATACCTGTCACGACTAGGCTTGGTTTGAGTTGTGACATTAAGTCATTTTGCCAACAAAAAAGTGCTTAACATCACTTGTTTACCAAACAAATCAACAACTTTCGTTCAGTTTCAACACTTTTATCCAAACACTTAGCTGCTTAATTTATAAGCACTTATTTTAAATTTTTAATCACTTAAGCTAAAAAGCTATTTTTTTAATCCTATCCAAACGGACGCTTGTTCATATTTATTTAAAATACTTGATATTGAATAATATACTAATAAATATATCTCATCAGCTTTGTAAATGTTTTTTTTTTGAATTTTTCAGCATCAAATTATTGTTATTGTCAACTTTAGTTTAATTGTGTTATCTCCTTTGATTCTTTATTTATGATGTCAATTTAATTGTATGATTTTTTTTAGATTACTTTTGCATTTCAGGGCTGAATTCTAATAATATGGAATGTTATAAAATCAGTTTATCGTTGCTTTTATATTACTTAAGAAATATGTTTGACAAAATTCTTCAATCGCAAGAATAAGCTCATATTATCCCATCAATTTGGGATCCAATGGCAGAGATTAGTGTCAAATGTAGCCTGTCCTAAAAATTTGAAATATCGATATGCTCAGTTATTCTTCTTTTCGTACTAGGTGTTCTCTTTTGCCACTTGTCTTTTACACAACTTGATTTTTGTAATGCATTGGTTGTTTACATTAATTATCAAGATAACACTTAGTAAATTACAAATAAGTCCAAACCAAATTACATATATTTATTTTACATATCAGTGTATGCATACTTTCTTCTAAGTTCAACTATTTTCTTCATATCTACTGTGATTTTTAGGTTAGATTATATGTTTGTTATCTTCCCATGGTACTTTCCCATTAGTACATTGCTTTACTGACTTATATTTGTGGTTTATTAACACGTCTATGTCCCTCGCAAATTGAATATTGAGGAATGAGAAAAAATAAGTTTTTTCAGGAGAGACTCTTACTACTGTCTATGAACTACTTTTTACATTGATTTCCTTCGAAATATATTTTTTAACTTTTTTTTTTAAATTTAATTTGTCGTTTTATTAATAACTCAACCAAAAATAATTAAATAGTATCTACAAAGATGGACCGACCCATCATGAATCAAGTAAAGTAATTTGGGCTTAAATAAATCGGATAAATAAACCTGGCCCAATCCTACTTTAGCCAGACATATATAAATGTCTGTAGGGTTTTCTAAATGATGTTATTGTCTTCTCTTCCGTTCTAGCTTAGTTTCAGGTGAAAAATTGATCCGTCGTCTCTGAATCAACAATTTGTGAGGCTTGCTCTGTGGATCATCAACACTCTGCCATGGAGATTGCAAATTCCTTCTATTAACAGCTCCTAAAAGTAAGTAATTTAACCATTTTTCTATTGGATTCCATCTGTTTATCTTCCTTGATCTAACTTTAACCCTTACTCCCCCCTTGTGGTTGTTGTCAGCTGAGTTCTTTTGTATATGGGATAGTTCTTCATTTTTGGTTTTGAAATAAGGGTTGTAGGTCCTTGAGATGGATTGCATGTCCAAGTAAGTACTGCTCGCTGCTTTCTGTTCAAGTTCTTTTACTGTAAATTCCTATTATTTCGTATTTACTGACAGATATGGTTGGGAGGGAGATAAGGGATGCTCGGACCTGCATATGTTTGAACTGTCTTCTGCTTCTCAGGTGGATTAGATGCTTCCATCTCCCTCAACCCTCCCCTTTTACCTAAAGTTCATTTTTTATGGTTGTATTTGTATTGGCTAGGCAACTTTTGTATTTTGTGATTGGCTTCCTGGGTTGTAAATAGATGCTTGTAATCTTTGGTGTCACTATTAGTTGTAGCCTTAATTAGCCGCATATCCTTTTTTCAGTAAAACTCTGATGTATGGACACTGTAGCTTATCACTGTTTAGAATTTTC
Source organism: Capsicum annuum (assembly GCF_002878395.1). Lineage (NCBI taxonomy): Eukaryota > Viridiplantae > Streptophyta > Magnoliopsida > Solanales > Solanaceae > Capsicum > Capsicum annuum. Next base: position 81,789,271 of record NC_061115.1, on the reverse strand, counting down.
TTTCCTTTAACTTCTAGTTGCTGAAATGATGTTATACTGAATCCTCTTTTATCAATTACTGTATTTGCTAAATGATCCGCCAATTAGTTCCCTTTTCTTATTATATGTTGAAATCTTACTTGTTGCCATGCAATAGTTCTGTAATCTGCTCAATATGATCTAACGCATGCCATGGACACTTCCATTCCTTAGTTAATACCTTCATCATAATGAGATAATCCGTTTGAAAAATAACTTTGTTAAGATTGGACATACCACAATGGATTACTACTTGAAGCATAGCATATACTTCTGCTTACATGATTGTGGTATCTGCAATCTTATCTCCTTGTGCATATCTCAGGTCACCCCTTTCATTTCTTAGACAGTATGCATAAGAGCTAGCCCCTGGATTACCCCTAGAAGCCCCATCCATGTTTATTTCATCCAACCCTCCTCTGGAAATTTTCACTCCACCTTTGTAATCTTAATTGTTGGCCTCCTTTACTCTAGTTACTGAAGTATGTCTGTCCATATTGAAGGATAAAATTATCTGGGATTCCTCACCTTAAGTAATAGTCCAATATTTTTGTTAATATTGTAATACCCTGTAGTTCTACTTAGCTTAAAATCATCCCAAGTACGTTAGAAACTTACTTTGAAGGATGAATCCACTTTTATATGCGTGGAATTTTTAAGATTTTCACTTTTTATCATGTGGGAAATTAAATTAGCTTTCCAAAAATACCAATTTTGTCCAAATCCAACATCGGAAGAGAAGTTATGACAAAAAAAATAGAAGGCAGTCAAAACCATCCAGGTGCAACGGTGAGAGCCGACGGACCGTCGAGCTAGCAACGAACCATCGCCTAAGCCATCGTAGTGGAGGCAGTGAGACTACTTTCTTTCTAAGAGCGACTGCCCAAGCCGATGGACCATCAATCTAGCAACGGACCATCGCCCAAGCCATCACAATAGAGGTAGTGAACCCCTATTTTACCCAGGTGCAACGGTCAGTCGACCCAGTGACGGACCATCGCATAGTTCGTTCAACTATTTTAAGTTATTTTTAAAAGGGTTTTTTGGTCTTTTACCACCCGTTTTAACCCCTAATAATATCATATCAAGGCTCATAAGTTCATTATCCATCTACAACATCAAATTAGGGTTTTCTCTCAAAGATAATCCCCAAGAACAAGAAACCCTAGGTGTTTAATTCCAAGTCAAGAATTCAAGTTTTCCTCCATCAATCTTCAAGAAACTCACAAACTAGGTATGTCATGTGTTGATTCATGGGTCCCTTTCACCCATGACGATCAAGAATCTCTTTTCAAAATCTAAGTTTTGTGTATTTATGAATGTTCATGATTTATATTAGATTGAAATTTATTCATGATGTTTTGGGGTTTTGAATTATACATTCCAATGATTGACCCTAGGATGTGATGATTTGCATAATAATCATGATAAAAGCCTTAAATTTATACGTTGATTAGTGTATCCATGATTATTAGATGTGTTGATGATTGTATAACCAAAGCATGCTCCCCATGTGTTCAATTAAATGCCTATGGGAAGAAGAAGTGTCATACTAGTATGATAATATGAAATTCCTATTTATGTACAAGTTTATGCATGTCAAGTGTTCGATAAAATGCCTTAGTCAATGAGTTATGGATATATGTGTGACCATTGTGGTGCTTTAGAACTTGTACTCCATGAAATTCCCATATTATTATATTATGGATTGTCGATGTTGGTCATGTATTCAAGAAAGTCATGCTTTGTCAGTTTCATGCTATCGAGTCCTGGGGGTACTTGTACCCGACAATTAGATGTGTGCCTAGAGACAGTGTCATGTTTTCAAGATACTCTCGGTCGAGCCATGTTCATAGAAGTTCAGTCAGTCATGTGACTCAGAAAAACTTAGTAAACTCAGTAATCTCAGAAACCTCAGACATTCAGTAATCTCAGTAGTATTCCATCAGTCAACGAAACTCAGTTAACTTAGTCCAGTCAGTTTAGTTAATCATGTTCAGTGTCTATCCAGATGGGAGTAGAAATTAGCACCAAGTGAACCCAAGGATGGGAACCCACCTATTATATGAGGGTGTGATTCTTAGAAGAAATCCTTGCATTCTAGAACTATGTAGCCAGCGTAGGTTGAGACATCGTAGCCTGTTATATGAGGGTAGATAAGGTGGCTTAACTTGTTATATAAGGGCTCTCACCATTCTCACTAGAGTTACCTGTTATATAAAGGTTACTAACAGATTGTCCTTACCAGTGGAGCGGTATTGACACCCTTCCAATTGGGGTTATAGATTGGACCCCAACTCAGCTATATTACGTTATCTGGGGCATGTCGATTAGATGACTACTTCTATAATTTTAGTATAGAACCAGGACTGTTAGATACAGTCATTTAGTCTCAATAATAGAACTCAGATAGTTCTATAGGATTTAGGACTGTCAGATATAATCAACTCAGAACGGTATGGAACTCAGCTAGTTCCATCAGAACCTAGATTATGAGATACAGTCGCTCAGTATCAGTTATTTCAGTTATACAGATATCAGTATCTCATGTTATCAGTACTCAGACTTAGTAATCATGTTATCACGAACTCTGTTATAGTTATTATGTAGTCATGCATATATTCTCACGTTCATGTTATTCAGTCAGTTAGTATAGTTCATGCATGTGAACCCTTTGCATTCAGCCTACCTCACATGCATACTAGTACATTCCAACATACTGACGCATTTATGCTATAGTGTTTTATACCATAGGTTCAGAAGCATGAGCTCTAAAGCATCAATAGCATTCCAGTCCTCCCCATAAGAGAACATCTTTCCTTTCCATCTTCCAACTTCCCACTGATTCCGCTAATCATAGATTGATAGTAATCCTTCTTCTTCCTCATGTGAAATATTGGACATCCAAGGTATGTAAAAGGGAAATACTTTCTCATAATCCCAGTAACCACTTCTGCCAACACCACAATACCATTAGAAACTTCCTTATACAAGTACAAGGAGCTTTTCTCCTTATTCACGCTTTGACTTGACACTTTTTCATAATTCTCTAGTGTACTAGTCACGTTCTGCATTGTATGTAAATCATCTTTGCATAAAATTATCATGCCATCAGCAAAGGCAAAGTGATTTACCTTAGGGCTACCTCTTGGCATGCCAAATGGTTTAAAGTCTTTGGTGATCATTAAAGACTTTAGAGATCTAGACATCACTTCTGCTTCAATAATAAATAGAGTAGGTGATAGTGGAGGCCCTTGTTTTAACCCTCTATATGATTTAAAGAAACCATTTGGCTGCCCATTTAACAGAATAGAATACCAGTTGTTCCCAAATAATATGAACATCATATCAATCATGAACTCACTCAAACCCACCTTTCTCAAAACTTTTGTAAAGAACAGCCAATCAACTCTATCATAAACTTTTATCATATCCAGCTTGATTACCATATTAGGAATCCTACCTCTTTTCTTTATATCTGTGATGATTTCTTGTACCATCAATATGTTCTTAGTAATGCTTCTTCTCTGTACAAAACCTTCCGGTTTCTCTGAAATGATAGAAGGTAGAACCCTCTTAATTCTCTCATGAATAATTATGGAAAAGATCTTGTTCACAAAATTACTCAATGATATTGGACTCATATCCAAAAATGTGTCTACAACTAACTTTTGGGTAATATTACCAAGTTTGTATGAGTCACAAATTTTGGCAAGTCAAGCCCACAAAAGAAAGCTATAATCATCTTATGAATATCTTTGCCAATAATCTCCCATGCATCCTGAAAAATGCTCCTGTCATACCATCAGGACCTCCAGCACTATTCCTATTCAAACCTATAACAATCTCTTTAACTTTTGGTATCTCAGGAATCTTATTCATATCATTATTCTGCTCAGTATTCACTACAGTTGGTAGTTCATTTAGCATCTCAAAATCTTCTATTCTTCTTCCTTAGAAAATTATCTCTAAATGAATCTCATAGTTTCATCTTTAATGTCTTTCTGATCCTCCAACCATTCACTATCATCATTCTGAATTCTTGTTATTTTCAATCTACTCCTCCTTCCTTTCACCATAACATGAAAAAAATTTATGTTCCTTTTACCATTTTTAAACAAATCCAATCCAGTTTTCTGTTTCTAAAAGTTCTCCTCCCTTTTCAATTGCAAGTTTAACTCTGCTTGTGCTTTGAACAATATCTGTCTATTATTGCCTAGTGGATTTTTCTCAAACTATTTCTCCCTGACTTTGATAATCTCTTCCAATGTTGTAATTTCTTGGAAAATATTACCAAAGTACTCTTTTCTCTATTTTGTCAATGAATTTTTAACCCTTTTCAACTTGTGATGAAACACAATAAAAGATTACCCATCACTTCAGTTTGCCAGTTTTCTTTTATTAGCTCATAACACGCTTGCTACTTCAACCACATATTCAGAAACCTGAATGGTTTTTGAATATGTTCCTCAATAGTATTGAAGTGAATTTTCAGTGGAGTGTGATCTAAACCACTTCAAAACAAATGTTCCACTTCAAGGATTAGAAAGAGGTCTTGTAGTTTATCATTACAAAGCACCCTATCCAATCTCTTGAATATACAATCTTTATCCCTCCTACCATTCTGCCATGTATATTTACTACCTGTGAAACTTGGATCCTCAATTCCACACAAATTAATACAATGCTTATAATCTTCTATCTCAGCTACTATAACTGGTAACCCCCCTAGTTTTTCCTATTCACATACTATTACATTGAAGTCCCCTCCTATCAACCAGGGATCTTGAATTGTCTGAGCTATATTCACCAGTGAATCCCATAGCAATAGTCTCTCCTGTTGAGTACATTTAGCATAGACCAATGTAACCACAACTGTAATACCTATTTCCTAATTGATAAACTTAATGGTCAATCGTTGCTCCTCATCTTTTATTATAACATAATCTACAAAATCCTCAATAAAACCCATATTTTTCTTGAATAGTTTACTGCTACTTGTTTCATGCATAATATTCTTCTGTATTCATCAATAGTGTGGTTTTCCTGGAATGGCTCCATTAAACCAATGAATGAGAAATGGTATCTTTTTTGCAAAGTGATAAGTCTAGTGAATGCCTTTTGTGTGTTTACTGATCTGATATTTCAGACTAGTACATTTATTTAGACTTATTTTTTAATGAATTCCTTGTCTGCATTTAGAAGGTTTTAACTCTTTTATCTTTCTTCTTTTGAATGCCATGATCTGTCTTTAATTTTTCTATCTGCCTCGAAGATAAATTGCCTTCAACCCTTACTTTTTCAATAGTATTGGTCAAATTTCCTTCATCCAAGTTTAGCTTTCCCATATTACTATATTCAGTTTGATTTTCAGCCTGGATTGCTATATGTAGTATATTCTCAATCACCTTCTCTTGTTCTCCATCTTCTCAATACTGTATAAATGCCAGTTGCTTTGTTTTATCCTGCCATTCTGCATTTGCTGACCAAGAGATTCATTAGTTGGTTGTTCTGCATCCTCTTTTATTTCTTCCTTATCTGGCAACTGTTTCTTCTGTTTCTCCTGTACTTCATGTTCCTTCACTTTTTTTTGTTTGAATCATTGTGCCCAAAAGTTATAGTTACACATTCCTTTGTATTTTTTTTGGGGCTGCTACTTAGCTACACTTTCTGGTTTATCTTTCATCTCATCATTTTCTTGATTCTTCTTACTAGCTAATGTATCAAACTTATTGGAAATTAGCACTTTTTGTTGTTCCTCTGCTTTCACTTCCCCTACTATATGCCTATATCTATCCCTTTTATATTTGCTCTTTCTAGTAAGCCACTGCTGTCTGTATATATTTCTCCTTCTCAGGTTATTATCTTCATCTTACTGATCTGTTTCTCCATCTATTTGTTGACTCAATTGTTTTCTTTGCTTCTCCATTTTTTTTCATGTAGCTCTGGGTGTTTATTCCAACATGTGTTATCATCATGACCCCGTAAGCAACATTTCTTACAGTATTGAGGCATGTAGTCATACTGTATCTGAATCCATTTGAATTTTATATCCCCAACAACATCATCCTCTTCATTAATCTTTACCCTGTGAGGTAATTTTGCTACCAGATCAACTTCAACTTTCACACGCGCACAACTTGGCCTTGTCTGATTTTTGGTTGCCATGTTGACCGTTAATGGTTTTTCAATTGCTGAAGCTATTAAAAAAAATGGCCTCTTTCGCAAAGAGGTTAGGAGGTAAATCAGGGAATGAGATCCATGCAACTCCTATTGTTGCTTCCACATCCGGTTCGAACCAAGGATCTCACTTAAGGGTGTGCATCTGCCAATACCTTTCTTTGGCTTTTATGTAATTAATAAGCAGTTGTTGATAACAATTTTACATAATCCTTCAATGTTGCCAGTCTAATAAGAATATATCTTGAATCAAGCACTCCAATATTGTGATCGCTTTTTATTCCACATTGATACGGTAACGATTTCCTCAATTCCATGATATCCGATTTTCCATACGAAAATTTACCAATAATTGGATATTGTAAATTCTCCTGCATTATTAAGCACCTAATTTCTGATGATTTCCAAGTTATGCTTGGTTCTCCTTCAACTAAACAACTGGTTTCAGTGGTACTCTTAGTTTCTTAACACATCCATTCTTAGGCTTCAATATATTAGCATATGACTCTGTATCCATCGATTCTTCATAAACACAACTTCCTTTTTCATTAATAAGATCTGTTTGGATTTTTCGGTGGGTTTACCCCACCGAAGGAGGTGGCCATGACGGTCAGCTAGAGCGAGGAGTTTTTAAGGTTTAGGGTTTTTTTATTTCGGGGGAGTTACTATTTTTTAGCAACTAACGCTTCAAGTCTTTGATATTTTTTCCTGAATGATAAATTAACTATCCTGCATCCATAAAATCATAATAACCTTCAATCTTTAGCTTACTGGCATATTTAACTTGAAATTTGATGTCATGCAGACAACTATCTTTTCTTTATAACATGCAGAAAAGATATTCAATGATAACCATTTCAAATGTCAAAACAAAGACTAATAGTTCATATCAAGACACACCTATTTGATTGTTTTATTCTATTAAGTTATACACTATCCACGAACATCTAAAAGATACCACAAATAATAAAGATACCCAAAAATATCATTTTTATTTTTGTCGGTGTTTGTATATATTGGTGTACTACTAGGCTGATTTTTCTTCCTATAGCTATCAAGGGGTCTGTACTTGTGGATACTAGATATATGTTCTATTTTTAATGAATTGTTTGGCTATAAGTTAATTCTCTCATGATAGTATTAGAATTAGAACTACATATATAAATGAGCACAAGTTTTTGGAATCCTCTTTTAATTGAAAATTTCTGATTGATAAATTGAAAACATAAGCGTGTTTGCTCTTAGTAAAGTAGCCAAAACATAAAGAAATTTATCTCCCAAAAAATCAAAGTTTTGTATTATGAGAATGGTGGATCTCTTTTTGATTCCTTTAATTTCTTAATAAAATCTAAAGATTAATTATTTATAAATATATATTTGGATATATATTAGGTTAAATTAGAGCATTTTGAGCTCCATTCAATTTTGGATTCTTTATTTTAATTTGATCGATTTGTCTGATTTTATATATTACCAATTTAGTTTATTATTCTTTAATTTATAAATATGATAAATCGATAATCAAATTAATAAGATATTTAATATCGATTTTCGTTAATTAATTTTTCATTTAACTAACAACATACACGATAAAAAAATGAGCTCATATATTTAAAGACTTTGTTTGGTGTGACGAACCAAAGAGGTATGGATATTTTGCAGAAAAGGGAAGCTGGGTATAAATGGGGAAAGAGAAGGAAGATGGAGAAACAAATCATGAGTCCCAAAACCACATAAATTGTTTAAATCCTCAATGAGCAACAAACAAAAGTAATTTAAAGTTACATTTATGCAATATGATTTTGTATTGTTTTAGCTTTTATTTTATAGCTTAATTATTAATTAAATGATATACATAGTACAGGAATATACTAAATTATAACAAAAAAATAACATACTTTGGAAGATAGATAGGAAGGTGTAATGATGGAGAGTGAAGACTAACAGAGAATTTTTATTTTAAAAACTCCACATACAAACATCAAAATGTTCAAAATTAATACGATTGAGCATACATGACACATTAATGTGATGATAAATTATAATAGATATTCATGTACCAATAAAAAGTTGTCTTTTTTAAAAATTCTTCTCTGTACATAATTTTTTATGTTATCGTGAAATACACATAAACTAATTTAATAAATTAAAAGTTTATAAAGTGAAATCATAATTACTTTCAAATTTCTAAATATTTAATTTATTTATGATCGAATAAGTATTCCGCCATTGCGAACATATTTCAAAATATACTCAAACGATTCCTAATAAGTTGGCCCAAATAGTCATTTGTGTAGTTTGCTCAAAATTCTTTTGCAAGAGTGGAGGAACGAACATATTCCATCCGTTCGTTTTTACTTGTCATATTTTGACTTGACACATTCATTAAAAAAATCATTAATAACATAACTATGTTACTATAATATTTTTATTAATGATGCTTACATTGTGTCTTGAAATTAATTTGGAGAAAAGATAATTAATGTTATGAGTAAAATAAAAAATAAAATTGTTTTTTCTTGATATATTAAAAATGACAAGTAAAAGTAAAATTACAATAAGAAAATTAGTTACCTCTAAATGATGCTTATATTGTGTTTTGAAATTAATTTGGAGAAAAGATAATTAATGTGTAAAATGAAATAAAATAAATTATTTTTTATATATAACAAATGAGAAGTAAAAATAAAAATATTATTAAAAAATTAGTGGCAAGTAAAAGCGAATGGAAGGAGTAGAAAAGCATCTAGTGAATCTATTATACCTATTAAATCCGCACACCCCCCTACAAATGGTATCAGAGCGCAGCAATTTGAAGAAATACCGAGATATTATAAATATAATTTAAAATGAATAAAATACAACGATATAAAGAATTAAAACAAATTATCTCTGAAAAATGAAAAGAATTAAAAATAAGAATAGAAAGACTACATTATAATATATTTGCCGGAGTTAGTAAAAATTCAATAGATACACAAAAAGATGAAATATCAAAATTAGAATCACAAATAGATAGTTTAGAATATGTATATCAACATGACCTATTCACAATAAAATGAATAAAGAAGAATTTATAATAGATGAAAAATATATGAAAACTACGAAGGATCAAAAATAAAAATAGTATTTTCTAATCTAGGACGAAGATATAAGAAAATAGGTGAACATTTATATCTAATGTTAGAAAAAGAAGAATTAAAATTAGAAGATAAATTAACAGCAATGGTAAGAATAGAAAAAGAAAATGAAGAGATAGATAGGAAAAAGGAAATAGAAAAAATAAAACAACAAACTACGGAAGAAATACGAAAAATAGAAGAAACCAAAAATAGTAGAATTACTGAATTAGAAAAAGAATTACAAATGTTAAAAGAACTGTATGAACAAAGACAAAAAGAAAAAGGAGAAAAAGATAGAGAACAGAAATTACTTAATGAGATAAATCAATTTAAGAAAAAATTAGAAATAAAAAACGAAGAATTAGAAATAAATAATATAGATATTGAAGAGACAGATAATTATGAGTCCGAAGATAGTGAAACATACACAGAAATATTAACAAATACAAAAAATTTAGAAATCGATGAAGAACAAAAAATTAATGAGGAAAACTTAGAAAATACCCAAACAGAAATAAATACTCTTGATAAAAAAGAAAAGTTTAAAAAATATAATGAATATGATAAATGGATACCAAAACAAATAGTGAATAAAAATTATAACTTTTTAGATCTAGACTGTGTAATAGATACAGAAAAAACAATACAATTATGGATAGGATATATGACAAAACAATTATTAGATAATAATATAAATATAACAGATGCACCGGAATATATAGAAAAAACACTAATAGGATCAGTAAAACTATGGTTTGCAAATCTAACCGAAAATAGCAAAAAAGTGTTAAGAACTAATAAACCTATAGAAGGAACATCATCGACAACAACTAAACTAACACCTATAGAATTATTAAAAAAATATGAAACAGCTATAAAAGATGAATTTGGTAGTACGACAACAATCGAAGAAGAACAAAATGAAGAAAAAGATACAAATAGAAATTTAATGTTAAAATTAGCAATATGTAATATGTGTTATATAGATGAATATACTTGCGCATTTAAAGAATATTATTACAAAGGAGCATATAGTATAGAAGAAAGTAAAGAAATAAGAAAATTATATTTTAATAAATTACCCGAGCCATTTAGTTCGAAAATAATAAAAAGTTGGGAAGAAGCAAAAATAGTAGATACGCTAGGAGCAAGAATAAAATATTTACAACAATGGTATAGAAACTTATGTGAAAAAATATAGAGAAGAATTAAAAATGGAAAAAACATTAATAAGAAATTTAGCTTGTTGCAAAAATAAAATAGCACCCCAATTTGGATGCGGAGAAAGATATTATAAGAAAAGAAAAAGACATAAGAAATATAAGAAATATAAGAAATATAAAAAATCAAAATATAAATATAAGAAACCAAGAAAAAGATATTATGTAAAAAATTATAAACATAAAAGACCATATAGAAAGAAGAAATCTATAAAAGAATGTACTTGTTATAATTGTGGAAAATTAGGACATTTAGCTAGAGATTGTAAATTACCTAAAAACCCAAAAAATAAATAAATATCAGAAATAAAAATAGATAATACCGAATATATGCAGATAGATTATATAGACTATGAATTAGAAAGTGAAGATAGTATATATGAAATTTCGGAAAACGAAACAGATAATGAAATAGATAGCGAAATAGATGAATCAAATGACTGAAGAAGATATAAAAATAATAACAAAGGAAGAATATTTAAATGATGAAGGAACTGAACAAAAAATAATATTTGACAGTAATATATTTGATGAAATAAAAGGAAAAGAATTAGATTTAAGTGTAGAGAAAATATTTAAAATACCAACAATAAAAAATATTTTTACTAGGAAAAAAGATGAATATTATGTAGTGTGCCAAAAAGAACATGTAATAGACTGCAGATATGCAAAAGGAAAAGCTAGTATACCATTAGTAACAAAAAGAATAATTAATAAAGAAATAAATGATATAAAAAGTAAAGGAGATCCAATAAAATATGTACACCTTGGGGGTACAGAGATATTAATAAAAGCATGTTTTAGAGAAGGAATAGATACACCAATAGAATTATATTTAGCAGACGATAGAATTATAAAACCTATAGAAAAAAGCATAATAACTGCCGTAAAAGGAAATCTAATATACCAAAAATTTAAATTTATAATAAGTGCAAATTATTCAGTAGCAGTAACAGATAGGAATATAGATAAATCATTAGTATTATATTGGAAAATATCAGGAATAGAATTAACCCCAGGAAGTAAAATATTTACAGGAAGATGTAAAAACCTATATGTATTAACAACAAAACATAAAATAACAGGAAAAAATAAGATTAACAAAATACAAATAGAAAGCCCATTCGAACAAATAGTAAAAACAATAGATTATAATGATTATACCTATAGACACATAGATACAGAAGAAAATTTAGAAATAGTAAATGATAGAATAAGTACAACAAAAAGAATAGCTAATGAAAAGCCAGAATCATCAAGCTCATCAAAAAGAACAAGTTATGAAACAAATTCAATAAGTAATTTAAACCAATATTACATAACGGGAAAAATAAATGAAAAAGAATATTTAATACTTTTGAATACAGGACAAGAAGAAAATCATATAGCAAAGTATCTAGTAAAAAATGAAGAAATAAAAACTGACAATGATATATGCCCAGATCTACCAAGAAGTTTAATAAATAATAAAAATATAGCAGAAAAAGAAATAATGCTAGGAATTAGAAAAATAAAAATAGAATTCGAAGTAAAGGAAGAAATGCAGAAAGCAAATATAATATTAGGAATAAAATGGTTAGAACAAGTAAAACCATATAATATAGAACATACACAACTAACCTTAACATATAACAAAGAAAAGATATTCTTAAGAAGAGCCTTAACATGAAATGAAGATATATGTAGTAATGAAGATAGTAGTAGAAGGATATTACAGTAGATATTATAATGATAGATACAGGAGCAGAAGCTAATTTATGTAGATATAATTGTTTACCAGAAAGCAAATGGGATAAACTAAAAACATCAATAATAGTTAAAGGATTTAATAATGAAGGAAGCTTAATTACTTATAAAGCTAGGAATGTAAAAATACAAGTATGGGATAAGATATTAACAATAGAAGAAATTTATAATTATGAATTAACATCAAAAGATATACTTTTAGGAATGCCATTTTTAGATAAATTATACCCACATATAATAACCAAAACAGACTGGTGGTTTACAACACCATGCAAACAAAAAGTAAGAGCAAAAAGAGTTAATAATAAAATAAGAAAGAAAACTGATTAGATAAAAGGAAGTGAAAAAATTACACAAAAGTTAGAAAATATAAACAATACTGAAGATACAGTAGAACTAGTAGTATTTTCGATAAATAAAACAGAAATAACTATATTTTCAATAAATAAAATAGAAATAATTCAGAAAAAATTAGAACAATTATATAGTGAAGATCCATTAAAAGGATGGGAAAAACACAAAACTACTATAAAAATTGAATTAATAGATAAGAACAGCATAATAACACAAAAACCATTAACATATAATTTCGATGATTTAAAAGAATTTAAAATGCACATAGATGAATTATTAGAAAAACAATATATACAAAAAAGTAATAGTAAACATAATAGTCCAGCATTTATAGTAAATAAACATAGTGAACAAAAAAGAGGAAAAAGTAGGATGGTTATTGACTATAGAAATTTAAATGCAAAAACTATAACATATAATTATCCGATACCAAATAAGATATTAAAAATAAGACAAATCCAAGGATACAATTATTTTAGCAAATTTGACTGTAAATCAGGATTTTACCACCTAAAGCTAGAAGAAGAATCTAAAGAATTAACCGCATTTACGGTACCACAAGGATTCTATGAATGGAACGTGTTACCATTTGGATATAAAAATGCACCAGGTAGATATCAACATTTTATGGATAATTATTTTAAACAATTATCTAATTGCATAGTATACATAGATGATATATTATTATATACAAAAACTAAAGAAGAACATTTAAAATTATTAGAACAGTTCACAGATATAATAGAAAAATCAGGAATAAGTTTAAGCAAAAAGAAAACTGAAATTATGAAAAACCAGATAGAATTTTTAGGAATACAAATAGATAAAAGTGGAGTAAAAATGCAACAACATATAGTACAAAAAATAATAAATTCGAAAGAAGAATTAGATACAAAAAAGAAATTACAATCATTTTTAGAATTAGTAAACCAAGTAAGAGAATATATTCCAAAATTAGCAGAAACCTTAAAACCACTGCAGAAAAAATTAAAAAAGGATATAGAATATAATTATGATGAAAAAGATAAAAAACAAGTTCAAAAAATAAAATTACTTTGTAGAGAATTACCAAAATTGCAATTTCCAGATGAAAATAAAAAATTTATATATATAGTAGAAGCAGATGCAAGTGAATATAGTTACGGAGGAGTACTTAAATATCGATATGAAGCAGAAAAATAGAACACCATTGTAGATACTACTCAGGTATGTTCAACGAGACAGAAATAAAATGGGAAATAAATAGGAAAGAATTATGTTCATTATATAAATGTTTATTAGCATTTGAGCCATATATTGTATATAACAAATTTATTGTACGAACAGATAATACACAGGTACGCTGGTGGTTAACAAAGAAAATATAAAATTCAGTTACAACAAAAGAGATTCGAAGATTAGTTTTAAATATATTAAATTTCACATTTACAATTGAAGTGATCAGTACTAACAAAAATGTTATTGCAGATTACATATCAAGACAAAGCTACACAGACTGAAATAGTAGAGGAAGATACTCTAGAAAAAATACTTAACACCCTAACTACGCTTTCAATGAAAGTGGACAGTATGGGTAATGAGATAGAAAAGCTAAAGACTAATGAAGATAAACTGAAGTCTATAGCTACAAATCAGCTAACTCAGCAGTGTGCAGAGCTATGTCGATCGGAAGACATTAAAAATCCAGAGCTAGAAGGAGACGTTGGGACACTCCATAAAACCCATAACATTTATCAATCTACTTCTGCAGGTACAAGCAAAGGAGTTAATAGGCCAAGATACCAGAATGCAAATATGAACAAAATATTTGAAAAACCATTTACCCCAAAAACACAAAAAGATCATTTATTCATACCCCCATAAGTTAACACATACCGAGATAGCCTAAACCAAGACAAAAAAGTATACAACTACACCTCCCAAAAATACATAGAAAATATATACAGAGTACAAACCTTTCTAAACCATAACCCCAGAGCTACAGACATCAAAGAACCAAATACCAATTATATAACCCAAAAACTACAAGGATACAATAAATTAATCGCACTACCCAAAACAAACCCAAGCCTAGTTAAAACCTGTTTTGACTATGGACTACTAAATACCATATATACCCACGACGGAGAAGAGCTAACAGCTATGGAGGAATTATACAAGATATTCACTACCTATAAAAGAATAACAAAAGGAAATTTATTTTATATAAAGTGTTATACTGCACCAGCAGAGATATTATATGACGAAATAAAACCAGTTATACAAGTTGTAAAGATAGGACTAACAAGAGATATGATTAGACCAGAAGATATTACGCAACAACCAGAGATACCTAGAATCGAGATACCAGATTTTTATGCAAATAAAAGACTTATTGGACTAGCTACGATCATCCAAGAACTAGCAAATAACTATGCTAACGGAAACCCAATATGGAGCTACTATTCAAGAGATCATCAAATGATATATTCAAATTCAAAAGAGCTACGACAAGCAGATATGGAAGACGTAAGACAATGGATAATGGCGCTACTTAACCCAGAAAAACAATCTACCGCAAGAGCGATAAAAAAAGGATTTATTTCAGACGGACTGTTAACAAGATACTGTAAAATAATTGGACATAAATATCCAGACCACCAATGTTCGAGGTGCAATGGAGAAGATAATATTATTCCAGAGGTACATCTAGAATAAAGAAGACAAAATGCCAGCTGGAAAGATAAGATAAAGAGCAATAATGGAGCAGATAAAGATAAGAGCAATAATGGAACAGATACGACAAAATCAACGGAGACAAGATACTGTACAAAGGCAGAATTATTGTATATTAATGTAACAAAAGTCTTTATTGGAATAGTTGTACATTAATTAGTTTGTTGAAATTGTTGAAAAACTTTACGTAAAGTTAAGTTAGAAAAGTTAAGTTAGGAAAGTTAGATAGGCATAGGCCCTCTTTCTTTGACTTTTTTAGTCTTAGTTTTTAGAAATTAGAAACATGTGTAAATTGTAAACTTACTTTTCTCGTTCTATATAACAAAGGCAGAAGGCATTGCAAAAGGCAAGCCTTCATGCGTTGAAGCACCTTTGCTCTCTCCAATCCACAAAAAATATTACTCAGTTAATTAGACAAACATATTTCAATGGAAAAAGCTATGGAACAACAAAACTCAGAAATAACAAAGCTACCCGAACAGGTATATCTATTTATGATTATGAATAGCTAATTTCATAATTCCCAACAATCATGATATGATAAAATAAATTCATATTAGTTACTTTATAGCAGAATTATTCGAAGAATAATATGTTAAGAAGTTTATTAACAAAGAGGAAACGGAGAAATATCCCTAAGGACTATGCCATCCTAAAGGTGAAACCAATGAGGCAAGAAGCCGTGGCGGGGAGTAACCAGAGTAGAGGCGCTGTTTAAGGGAAAAATTATCCGGATTACCATGTTAATAGTGACGGAAGAACATATTATTTAAGAATAATCTAGTATATAGTAAGCTAAGATGACTATATTTTATGTACATGGTTGAAGGGAATATTTTGAAAAAAGTAATTTTATGAAAATGAATGATAATATATCTGATGTGATGGTAGATAAATTCAAGATACTTATTTTGTATGCACTTAGAATTATAAAAGTAGCAGATATAAGAAAAATCATATTAGAAAAAGCTTTTGGTGAATATTACATGACTAGAGTAAATTATATACCATATCTACCTAACTACTCTTACAAATATTTACGATGATAAAGTTACATAAAATTTTTAGAAAAAGATATAAAAAATATGCAGTTACTATAAAAACAGATAAAAGTAAATATAGATAAATACATGGAAAATAAAGATATAAAATTTTTAATAAAAATATGCAAAAACTACTAAGGCTAAAACAAACAACTACAAAACACTATAATAAAACCAATTTTAAAAAAATAGATCATTTAGATTATCTTAAAATTTTAATATTATATATACTTAAAAACATAGAAATTATAGATATTAAGAAAATAATATTAGAAAAAGTATTAGACTACGAAAATGAAACTATAAATTGTCTAGAACAGTTATACGAAGAAATTTACCCAGAAGAATATTATTCAGATTAAAAAATGTTAGAATATATTAGACAAACTAGAGAAAATCAAGAAAATCTAAATAATGAAATTAATTATAGAAACCGAATTAGGAAAATAATGGAAGACCTAAAAGAAAAATTAATATGGATAGAAAAAACCTTAGAAAATTTAGATAAAAGTACATGTGATAGTTTATATAATTTAAAAAACTCACTACGAGAAGAACAACACAAGATAATAAATAACATTGAAAATCTAGAATTAGATGTACATTATAGTACAGATAGGATAAATTACTATACAGGAATTTGTAACTCTGCAATTACTACAGGATAAAATAATTAATGAATATATCTTACGAAAAAAGTAAATTATTAAAAGATATTAAAACAAAATATCCACGCACTAATAAAAATAGATTCACTAGAAACCTACTAAATCTATTATACCTATTAAATCCGCACACCCCCTACAAATAACCGAAAAAATCAAAAAATCAAATCGAAATTTAATTTTCTCTTCAGTTTTTTGATTTCGGAATGGTTTCAATTTCAAATTTTAGAAATTCAATTTCGGAATGGTTTCAATTTCTCTCTCTCTCTCTCTCTCTCTATATATATATATATATATATATATATATTCGATTAAAGCGGCCTGTGGCATGTTAAAAAAAGTTATGTATCATGTTAGACATATAGTTATTTCATTTCATGCATGTTGAGTTATTTATATTTGAAGTTGAAAAATAGATTTAAAAAAAATATTCTTCTAAAGTAAATCACCAATTTTAAATGTCCATTAATCTTTAAAATCGAAATAAAAATTTAAAACAATTGAACCAAATTTGTAGAAATCAAACTAAATCAAATTCATTTCAATTTGATTATGATTATCATTTTTATCAATCCAAAATTAAAAAGCCAAACCAATATTAAACGATAAATTCAACAAATAGTTAGAGGAGTAGTGAGCTTGACTCCCGACATCAAAGAAGAAACTAACTCGACAAAGCAATGGAGAAGGAAGCTAATCTCAACGCTGCTGAAAGAGAAGAACTTATCAATACATTCTGTGAAATACTTCTTCTTCCTCTAAATCGGAAGTCCTTTTCTACCTAGAAAGCCATAATTTTAACTTAGACTCCTCTACTCCACTTTTCTCGAAAACTCTTCCCCCCCCCCGCCCCCCCCCCCCTCCGCTGTTGCCGCCGCTCCAGTCTCTTCGCTGAATTTACAGTCTTACTCTCCTTCTCACTCCGAGTCTTCATCTCCCTCGCACTCTCGATCCCCATCTCTATCTCCGCCTCCTTCTCGCAGCTCCAAACGAAAGCGAAAACCTTCTAATGCTTATTATTTGAGGTCATCTAGACCTAGAAATGCTTCTATGTCTGCAACTTCTGGTGATAGTAGTGTTGCTTTTGGGAGGAAAAGTGTTGGGATTCACACTATTGCTGATCTAAATCGTCGACCTCCGACAAGGTTCGAGAGTGACTCTAATGAGGCTCAAGAGTATTATACTGGTGGAGAAAAAAGGGTATTTCTCTTACATTTCTTGCTCGCGGAGCCAGTTAAAATATGAAGAAGTGAACATATAAAAAAGCAAAGGGGGTGTAACCCCAGTGGCCCTACTTGACTCTGCCCCTGATTTGTTGTTCTACTTTTATTTATACTTGTAAAAAATGTGAAAAAGTGGACTAGCATGAAATTTGATAGACTTATTAGAGTTTACTAAGCATAACCCCTCCTATCCCGGATAAGTGAAGAAAGTTTTAGTAGTAATAATATGAGGGATAGGATGAATACAACAACATACCCATTGTAATCACTCCAAAAAGCTTCGTATTCCCTCCTATTTAGACAAACCTATCATATGCTTTCCTTTTCTTTTCTTAAACTAGCCAGTAATGATTCTACGATCCCAAAGAGAATAAATGTCGTAGTAATTTGTTAATGTTCTATTTTTATGAGAGAGATTCTAGTATTATCCCTGGGCATTGAATAGCCGAAGTTCATTTATCTAGGTGGAGCTTGGGAAACTAAGCTTCTTTACAGGATTTCCTCTTTTGCAGCTGATGATATGGGCAGATACTTTCTTCCTTGAGACTCTATTTGGAAGTAAAAAAGAACTACTCACATGCTTTGCCCCTAGGGCTTTGGTTCAATTTAATGGTGTATCACGTGATTTGTGAGTTACGTGTATGTCACAAGTTTGAATTCTATCATCTACTAAACCCTTATTTAAGTGGAGAAAGATAAAAGGGGTGAACCTATTATTCACCAAGATTAAACCTTAAGACAATTGGCGTTAGAAGATGTTTTGGTTATCAAAAATAAATTGTTCCCCAAGAAGTAAAATAAATTGCAAAAAGGTTATGACCATTCTTGTTCTTAGTGATTGGGGAGTCCTAGCCACTCCTTCAAGGCTGGTAAAAGGGATGAGATGTACTTATCAAACATGCCTTATTAGACAAAGCTTGACTGCTATGAATCCTACCAAAGGAATTGTGGAGACCATTGAGAAATACTTGGCTATACCAAGTGGAGTAGAAGTGAGCAAGGAAACATAGGCCAATAGAGGAAAAATGTACTTGAAAAGCTGGCCACTATGGACAATATTGCTACTGATAGATCATTAACAGAAGATGAAGAATTGGAAAAGGCATCTTTACTCCTAAATCTGGAAGGTTTAATAAAAATTAAGGTCATATACTTGAGACAAAGATTAAGATCTCTTTGGTTAAAGGAAGGGGATAAGAATACCGAGTTCTTTCACAAGATGGTTAATGCACATAATAGGTACAACAAGACCAACTACTAGTTCAGGGGAACATTGTCCAAGAACCAGAAAGAATTCAAGAGGAAATAGTAAACTTTTATCAGAAACTCTACTCAGAAGAGGTTTAATGGAGACCTACCAGCAATATCATAAATTTTGCCCAAGGCTGACAGGTGAGAAAATGGAGGACCTAGAAAGAAAATTTTATGAGGAGGAGATTCTAAGGTGTTTAAAGCAATGTGCTGTTGAAAAAGAACCAGGACGAGATAGGTTCACGATGGGGTTTTACATCAAATGTTAGGAAGTGGTGAAAGAGGATATCATGAAGAATTTCAAGAATTTCGATGATCAAGAGAAGTTTAAAAAAAGCTTCAATTCTACCTTGATAGCTCTTATTCCGAAGAAGAAAGGTGCAAAAGAGTTGAAAGAATTTAGACCTATTAGCTTGATCGGCAGTATGTATAAAATATTTTCAAAAGTGCTCACTGAAAGGCTGAAAAAAGTTATAGCCAAGCTAGTTGATTCACAATAATTGGCTTTATTAAAGGGAGGCAAATTTTGGATGTTGTTCTCATAGCTAATGAAGCGGTAGATTCCAGGTTAATCTTGAAGAAATAAGGAATTCTATGCAAATTAGATATTGAGAAAACATATGACCATGTAAATTGGGGCTTCCTTTTTGGTAAGAGAAGATGGGATTTGGTTTCAAATTGAGACAGTGGATTAAATTTTGCATTTTTCGGTGAGTTTCTCAGTGTTGGTAAATGGATCTCTAGCAGGTTTCTTTAATACATAAAGAGGACTAACGCAAGGTGATCCTCCATCACCTTTATTTTTCTTATTAGTTCTTTAGGGACTTAATAATATGATCAAGAATGCAAGTAGAAAAGGGTGGTTAAGTGGTTTTAAAGTTACTAGAGCTGGAAGGGTAAGTCTAGAGATAACCCATCTCCAATATGTAGATGATACCTTGATCTTCTGTGATACCAAGAGGACCAACCCAAGCTCTTAAGACTTATTTTAGTTATTTTTGAAGGAATTTATGGGCTACATGTCAGCTGGAGAAAAAGTTTCCTATATTTAGTCAATAAAGTGCCAAACATGGAAACTTAGAAGTTAATTCTTGGGGGTGAAGTGGGTACTTTACCAGCTACTTACTTGGGTATGCCTTTGAGGGCCAAATCCAACACTGCAGAAATCTGGATTGGGTGATTTAGAAGATTCTAGAAAGGTGGAAGTCTCAATATCTCTCTTTGGGTGGAATATTGACTCTAATTAACTCTGTTCTTAATTGACCTAACCCAACTGGGGGCCTTGTCGTAATGGGCATCCCAAGTACAACCAGGACCGGGGACCACCCCCAGTTACCCAACCCAACCACCATCAACATACCTTGAGTCGGTTGAATACCAAACAAATAGCAAGATAGCATAACTGGACAAGGACTGACTCTTGGATAGGTCTATTACTAGACCAACCCTACCCAATCATCCCAACCACCAAACCGCACCAACCAAACCACCAAACCAAACCAATATCGAATCAAGGGCCATAATATAGGCCAAAACCAAATGATATCCAAAACATAATATTATTAATCCCAAAAATAAAATATGATGAAACAGTGAGAAATTATGTCCAATGATGTCAGCCCCAATTCCAATGCCAATATTGAGGTCGACACCAATACTGATCCCATCCATTCTAACCCATAGCAGTACCACAGAGTCTCTAACCAAAAGAGTAAAAATATCTGGTTGGGATATGCCCCCAACCATAGCCAAAACCAACGTCAATAAATAAATCAGAATGTCAAAATATCCACAACATGAAATAGAGACTTTCGAAAAGATGGAAACTCACCACTTCAATGTAATAACTGTCATCGAGTCAATCACTATGTAGGACGAGTAGAACAACTGGTTCCTGCATAGCGTGGGCATACAGCCACCCGAAAATGGGTTAGTGAGTGATCGCTAGCATGAACTCATGATAAGGATAAAATAATGCCATTTATAAAACCAAGTAAAACTATCCATATACACAAACCATACATATATATGTATATATGCCGAGAAAGGGAACCAAGTTTAGCATGCCATTAAAACCTTTACCTGGGTTGTGTTGCTATACCATCCTAAACCACCTACGACCTATATGGGTTCAGCTTCTCCTGCTGAAAGGGCCCAGTGCGTGAAGCCGCATGACTAGGGAAGAAAACCTGGAATGACTAGTACATCCCCTAAATATAAAGTGTGACATCATGCACACGGTCACCAAGACCAAACCTCACATCGGCAACTATGAGTTTCCAGTTTTGGTTCCCCTTGGACCTCTACCTTCCATGGCTTTGCTACACACCCCACCATTATTGCCCAATTAAAGTCATTTTCCATCAAAACCATTATTCTATTATTATTAACGGAGGTTATTAGTAGTGGTATCGTAATACCAACAATAACTTGCAAGTATTATCCTTAGCCAAACCTTTGGGGATTCCATGTACCTCACAGGATTTCCAATTAACCAAAACCATGGCCACCAAGGCCTTTCCAATCCATTTAAAACCATTTAAACCATTCATATCATTTGGGGTTCCATTACCAAGTTTAAACCATACATAAGTTCCACTGAAAAACCAATATTATAGTGAAAACATTGTTAAAGGCATTTTATCAAACACATTAGAGGTAAAACCAAAGTCCATTACAAAATAACCATTCCCATGCAACCAATTATCCAAAACCACTATTAATGCATATAAAAGCACAATTAAAACATGGGAAAACCATAACCAAGCATTTCTAACCAAACCCCTAAATCATATTTGAAAACTCAAAATAATACAACATTCAAATCATAAAAACATTGTAATAAACCATGCCTTTAGTTAGAACTAACCATGAGGGAAGAGAGAACATGCCTTAATTGACAAAGTAGATGGATGGAGAGAAACTACCAACAAGATCCCCAAATTAGTTCTCTAGTTGAAAACCTAGATTTCTTGCCCAAAAGCTTTTGAGAAAATTATAGAGTGTTTAGAAAGAGTTTCTAAGTGATAATGAATAGAATAATATGGTAAATAACCTCCCAAGTGAGTTAGAAGTCGTAGGACCTTATTAGCGTACGTGGGAAAATATACAGAATACCCCCACTTAAGCTGCACAAAATTCCATCACAGGGGTACGACTGTCCCTCACAAGTCATACCCTCTGATACGAGTGGTATCCATCACTCATATCCTAAGCCTTAACCCTTGGACCCAACACTGTCCCGTGTACAACTCATCCTACCCAAGTCGTATTGACAGCATACAATCTGTACTCTTCACCTGTATCCCTGGTAAGAATCGAATCCAAGAAGATTGAACATTGTCTACCATATGAGTCCTGGGTACGGCTCATACCCTGGCTTACGATTTTTGGTGAGCCACTCGTACTCATATCCAACTTAAGTTACCAAGTCTAAGGTTAAGTGAAGGAACCAAATGATCTGTATCCAACCATACGACTCGTACCACTAAGTCGTACCCATTCCAGTGACCAAAATCCATCCTACCAACCAACATCGGTCAGCATACGACTGGACCAGAACATTCGTACCCTAATATACATCTCATACCCATGAGTCATATTGGGTCCAAAGACCAAAATTCCAGAAAAGTTTTAAAGATCTAGAAACTAGGGTGATTCATTGATGTATTTCCAACATACATAATGTCTTTATTTCTCGTCACAACAGGAATCATCAATTGGTTGGATAACATTGAGAGAAAGTTTCAACGATAAGAGAACAAAGAAAGGAGGGGGTACCACTTAGTCAAATAGAAAATAGTCAACAACAACAACAACAACAAACCCAGTGTATTCCCACCTAGTGGGG